>NC_079213.1:18571522-18799996 GCF_029633865.1 Lampris incognitus | reverse complement strand
GACTGACTAAATACTGCAAAGTGACGGTGCGTTTGAAACGGTGTCTAACCAGACTTGTTGGCAATAATCAAAAATCAAGTTTAGACTGTTACTCTGCACTGGAGAATGCTAGTGTATATCTAGGACAGAGCAACGAACTTTGCGAAGGAAATTATGTGACATGACACGCACAGTCAAGCACACGCAAATTACAAGCCGTCTTTTTTTGACAGCTTGTGGTCATTTTAGGTAGCTCTTATCCCAACTTTTCTTGTATGCAATTGATCTAAAACGCATTTTAATGCAAATATATACAATTTTAGGAGCATTCAGGGAGCGGCAGGTCTGTATCTTTTTTTTCCCACAAAGTTATTAAACTTTGAAAATCCAGAACCGTCAAAATGATGGCCTTAGTCGTTCTAGTGTTAAACTGGCAAAATAAAATGCAAAAAAATAGCCCAAAAAAACCAACCACCGATTGCCGATATATTTGTCCAATTGCCCAAGCCTGTTAATATGTACTTTAACCATCAGGACTTGACATGATTCTTGGGTTTTTGTCTTCATCCTTGTTGTTGCCTTGTCATTTAATTTTCTTTCTGCATGGCTTGGACTCATTTTTAAACTTTTTTTTTCCATTTAGTTCAACACTTTAAATATTTCAAGTACTGTTCAAAACAGTCGGCTATTACAGGGTTTCTGATAATACTTTCTCTTCCCCCCCCCCCCCACACACACACACCAGGCCAATGAATTCATCAGAGATGTGTTTGAATTGGGGCCACCTATGCTGGTTGATTCGGCCACACTGAAGGCCATGAAAATCTCTCGCTTTGAACGGGTATGTTTTGCCATGCAAGTTAATGCACATCTGTGGCTAAAATTTGAATATCTGGTTGTATAATTTTTTACCCCATTTATGCCTTGGCAAGTGGATGGTGGTGGATGCTGGTTAAGCTGCAAAAGGCAATTTGCATTTCAGATTTTGAGTTCTTATTCCATGGTGGATTCGTTGGCATGAATGATTGGCTATCTGTAACATGAATATTAACTCAGTTTTCCTGCCCATTTTTTTTTGTCCCTAGCATCTCTACAACTCTGCTGCATTCAAGGCTCGGACCAAGGCCAGGAGCAAGTTCCGGGACAAGAGAGTGGACGTGGGCGAATTTTAATCTATTTGAGTCCAAAAACTTCATCAGATTCCCATTTTTATCTAGTCTTTGTGATTTGTCGCATCGTTGTGTTAATTTATCCAAACAGTCGTTATTGTACATATTAGTATGTTTACCCTCCTTTGTGAATATTCATGTGGCCTTAGGACGCCGACATTTTAATTAACATTTTGCTGTCGTTCGTCTTGGACCATGTTATTCTAATAAGTTAATATCATTGATAAATATTTTCAGCAACACATTTGGGATAAGTTTTCACGATCTAGTTAACCTGAAGCTGGTTATTACTTTTGAACCTTGGTAACTGTCTGATATTTAGTATTGGATATATATATTGGAAGCATGAGAAACAAAAGGATGAATTTAAATACTGTTTAAAAAAAAACGTGGTTAGAGTCTATTGCATTTCTTCATGGATGGTTGCCTTGTAGACCTAAATTGAGACGGAGTTTGATGCTGGTGCACAAAGAGGGAGGCTGACATACTTTTTGATCATGCAAAAGCAGGGAACTGTTCGTCATACTTGGCATCCTGGAGTCCGAATAGCGAATAGCTGATAATGTGTCGTTTAGGAAATGGATTTTAGCAACGTGGAAAATGTAAGTACTGAAATACTTCAAATGTGTCATCTTAAGGGCTAAAAGAAATGCGCTTTCCAGTCTACCGACCACTCAAAGCGCTTTACAATGTCGACCACATTAACCCATTCACACACACATTAATACTAGAGCCCTGCATGGGTCAAAAACTCCAGCCCTAGTCCGGCCCCAGCCTGACGGTCTGCAGTTTTTCAGCCTGAGACTGACATCACTATCACTTGAAGCTCTCTGACGCGCGTTCTCTCTGATACACGCAAACACACACAGCATGGTCAACTGTCACGTGTAATGCAAGCTTAAATGAATATGTATAATATCAATTCCATAATAGTAATCAAAATGACTTTCATATAGAAATATGAATATGAAACTTGGCCTGCCATTGGCTTTTAGGCCTTTAGATCCTTTACACATGGGTTACATATAAGTAGTTCTTAATGTTCCAGACGTTAAATTGTAGTGCATCTTTTGCATGGTGCTAGGCGCAGTTTAGCCACACTGGTGAATACGGAAGAGCTTCCTGCATCTTGTCCTCTTGTGAAGTTGGAGAAATGGCTTGTCACACGATTCTCTTTTTCATCTCAGATGGACATTGATATTTTTGTTTTCATGGCAATCATTTAATTCCACTCTGACATTAAATGGGGAGCGAGACAAAAGTCCCACAGTGTTATCACACTTTAATGTCTTCATGAACAGATGCACTAAGCCTAGATACTTAAGTGTGTGTCTGTGTGTCAGAGCCCACTCACTTTAGACTTTGCAGCACAAATATGCTTGTCATGGTCAATGGTAGGTACCTAGAGTTTCTCCTTAATCCTGGTTGGAAGAAGTAGCTTGTCTTTATTGCTGGACCGTCATCCTAATGGATAACAGAACTTGCTCAAATAGTTTATAGGTCAGGTCTCCACTCGTCCTTATCTTCTGTCGTAATTCTCCAGGAGCATTTCTTCAGACCTTTTTACACGAGTTGAGTTTCCCACACACTACTCTGCTATCGGCTAACAGTTAACAGCAGGCCTTTATTAGTTCAGACGGAGAAGGCACTTCATATGAATTGCCCTCACATGTTCCATGCCCTTTTTGATAATGATCCTACTGCTTTATAATAATGATAATAATAATACATTTTATTTGTATAGCATTTTTCAAAATACTCAGTTTAAATATGTTAAGGATAAAGCAACACACCAAAAACAACACACAACAGTAGTCCCATATTAAAAGCAATTCTGAAAATGTGAGTTTTGATCAGTGAGGTCAACATGGACAGATTGATGCAGTCTCTGATGTGTTTGGGGAGAGCGTTCCGGGGGGGGGGGCAGCTATAGAGAAGGCTCTGTTGACCCAGGTGCAGTTCTGGACCCTGTGTGATAGAGACAGGAGGTTGGCATTGGAGGAGCGAAAGCTGCAGGAAGGAGTACGGTAGTGGAACAGGTCAGTGAGGGAGGAAGGGTCATGGTTTTGGAGGGCTTTTGAGTGAGGGGAAAGACTTTGAATTGGATCCGTTGTGGGACAGACAGCCAGTGGAAGTTCTGGAGAACAGGGGTGATGTGGTTGCGGGAGTGGGTGAGCAGTTGAGCGGCAGAGTTCTGGAGTTTGTTTAGGACATTGGATGATGAGCCGTAAAGACCGCTGTTGCAGTAGTCAATTCTGGATGTGATGAAGACATGGATCAAGGTTTCAGCAACAGAGGAGGAGAATGATGGGCAGAGATGGAACAGAAGACAGCAGTAGTGATTGATGTAGTAATCCCGAGCAATGGCAACATCAGGAAGAAAGAGCATGAGAAGCTAGAGAAATACCAAGGGCTGAGGGAAGAACTAGATCAGATGTGGGAGGTGAAATCCACAGTAGTCCCAGTGGTAAGAGGAGCACTAGGGGCTGTGACCCCCAAATTGGGAGAGTGGCTCCAGCAGATTCCAGGAACAACATCTGAAGTCTCTGTCCAGAAGAGTGCGCTCCTAGAAACAGCTAAGATACCGCACAGAACCCTCAAACTCCCAGGCATCTGGTAGAGGACCCGAGCTTGAGGAAGACACACACCACCCGAAAAAGGGCGAGAGGGATAAATATATATATATGTATGTATATGTATGTATATGTATATATATATGTATATATATATGTATATGTAATATATATATGTATATATATGTATATATATGTATATGTAATATAGTTGCATCAGCTGACTGACTATGACTACTGACCTGACTGCCTGTGGAAAGTAACTATTACTGAGATGAGTGGTGTGTGATTTGATGCTCTGGTAACGTTTTTTAGATGGAAGGAGCGAGAACAGAAGCGGGGTGGCTGGTGTCCTTAATGTTTTGGACTTTCCTTTTGCAGCAAGTGGTCTAAATATTAAGAAGTTGTGGTAGTTCCATGCCAACGGTTTTTGCTAGTGTCTTTACAGTCCTTTGCAGCAGTCTGCAGTCCTGAGCAGTCAGGTTGCCAAACCACACTGTGATACAGCCTCTCAAGACACTCAATGGTACTGTGAGTCCCAAATGACTTAAAAATCAAGTGTATTACGCGACACAGGGTACCCACCTGGGGTTAAAGCAGGGCTTGATTTAAATCCTCATATAATCAGAATATCTCAACACCCAACACCAGCTGCTCCTGTGGAGCCGTTTGTTGTCCTTGAGAGAGGTATCATGAATTAGGGCTTCAACAGTTGAAATAGTGATTACTACCACTTGTACTTGCTCTGGTCTTAACAGAATTTAACTAAAAGAATGATGGGAGCCATTTAAAGTTGTTAACTGACATCAGAAGAATCTGGTGTTGAGGTATTTCAGCTGCAAACTAGCATCCGCCCCCCCATTCATTACACTGGGCAGATGGACAAAAACTCTCAAGTGGCACAACTCAATAGCTAAATTCCATGTCGTGAACCATTTCTGGTTTATTAATCTAGACACGAAGGCTTTGGAGACTAGGTCAAACTGGCATTATGGAGCAGGTGATTCTGAGCAAAAAGTCCCATTTGTATAAATCCTCTAGGTCCCACGTCATTATCGAAGCTATTCTAGGAGAACAGGAAACAAGGAAGTGTGATGTATTATACCATACAATGTGCATTGGGTATTAATTCCCTCATGGCCTCCTCCTTTATAGAGCAGTAAAAATGGACTGCGGCGGCAGTGAACGTCACATGATTAAAGTAAACATCACCGAGGCACAAATAGTTACATCAATAATGTTGTGTTACCCTGGAGTTTGGAGTACAAGCATGGCAGCCCACAATCGATTCCCATTCAGTGGCCTCCGTCCAACAGACTCATACCTCAGGAGAAACAGTATTACCTTCAGGGGAATGCAGTGTGCTGCATAGAGCTAATACATTTTTCAAACCCTGTGTATTTACTCCCTGCTGCAGGATGGTCCTTTTTTTCATCTACAGGGAAGTTTTATTCAGCCTCAGTTTAGATGGAAGCCCTTTTTTTTAATCTTTGAGCTTAAATACAGCACAGATCCACGCATCATGATGTATGAGGACACACTTGCAAGAGTGCCCAGAGCAAAGAAGGTTATAAATGATCATGCTGATAATACATTTTCTTTTTTCTGTATCGTCACAGACGCCCCGTTAATCAAACCCTGAGACTGATTTTTGTGTGTGTGTGTGTGTGTGTGTGTGTGTGTGTGCGTGTGTGTGTGTGTGCACCGAGCTGCCGAGTGAGCCAAACGGCATGTTGGAAAATAAAAATCTGAGATGTCATCTTGCATCTCCTCGGGATAAAGACGAGCTCAGCTGTGTGTCTGTAAGGAAGAACAGGAGTGGTGGGTAGTCGGGTGGGTGGACGCTGGTGTATGGCGGCACAGTGGCAGACTAGATATTGGGCTGTCCTTCCTCCCCTTGAGGACCTGATGGAAACGGGCCAGCTGAGGGGACAGAAATGTTCTAGACTGGCCTACACTACATTTAACAAGTTATTGAATACTTGCACTAAGCCTTAAGATCTTTTTTTTCCTTCTTTCTAAAGAGTAGGGAAAACCTGCCAAGAGGACAAGGTAATTTAATTTGTTTCCACAGCAACTATAAATGGACTTAAACATTGTGATTGTTGTGGAGTGGTTAGTTCCAGATTTCTGCATGCATTTGCATGCCGATCTAGATGTTTTGGACATTTTTTTTAAAGAGCAAGAGCAATTGCCAAAGAATTTAATCTCAACAATTTATAATCATCATCTCATCTCATCACATCTCATCATCAGCCGCTTCTCCGGGGTCGGGCCGTGGTGGCAGCAAGCTAAGTAGGGCACTCCAGACGTCCCTCTCCCCAGCGACACCCTCCAGCTCCTCCTGGGGGATCCCAAGGCGTTCCAAGGCCAGATTGGACATGTAGTCCCTCCAGCGAGGTCTGGGTCTTGGACGTGCCCGTGCCCGGAAAACCTCCAAAGGAAGGCGCCCAGGAGGTATCCTAATCAGAGGCTCGAACCACCTCAACTGGCTCCATTCGACACGAAGGAGCAGCGGCTCTACACCGAGCTCCCTCTGGATGTCCGAGCTCCTCACCCTGTCTCTAAGGCTGAGCCCAGACACCCTACGGAGGAAACTAATTTCAGTTGCTTGTATCCGCGATCTCACCCTTTTGGTCACTACCCAAAGCTCATGACCATAGGTGAGGGTTGGGACGAAGATTGGTAAATTGAGAGCTTTGCCTTCTGGCTTAGCTCCCTCTTCACCACAATGATCCGGTACAACATCCGCATCATTCAGTCTTTCAAAGAGAAATAAATGTTGGGAATGCCAATGGGTTTCTTTCCTCACATTTCACCAGTCCACTGAATGAGAGATTCATTATCTCCATGCGATCAGGGAGCAATGGCAATCGGCTGCATTAAAAAAAAGTGTGTCAAAGTATCCTTTGTTTAATCATTGATTTTTTTTATTGTTCAATTCGTAAGCCTGATGTAATTTGCAAGACAGGATAACACCATTTTCAATCAGTTTACCAATTAAGTTCTTTTTGATGTCGTTTTGCTGCATTATAAAAAAACACCTAAACAGGAGATGAAATATAATGTAATATTTTCCATCAAAGAAACGCATCACTCCCCTAATGGGGGTAAGATAATTCTACTTGTTTGCATGGAAAACAAACTTTTTGCAAGACTTGTTCAATCAAGCGTCAGTTTGTCCACACCGGTGGAGTGATTATTTGCTTTTATTCTGGTTTTAAAGATGGTGACAATATTGAGACATTCAGAAGCAAAGTTAAATTGCATTTGTTATGATGAGTCCATCAGTAAAAACTTTCACACGTTGTGAAAATAACGGCATCTCAAGGTTGAATATGAGACTAAAATGCTAAATAAGTGCACACAGATACATATATACATGAGGGATGGGCAACTCTGATGATTAGAGAGGGCCACACAACTTTTATCCTCACTACCAGAGGGCCAGATTGTGACCGTGCACTTCCACCAGTGGGATACTGTAACCGACTCACCCAATTAACCAATTATAGCTACTAATTTAATGAAAAGAATAAAATATACTGGTAATCAAAGTTTATTGTACCAAAATTTCTATTTAATGAGCTTAACACTGAAACAAAACATCCACATTCCTGAGTGACATGCCATTATTTCAGTGCAATGGGGGTCTCAAAATCATGATTCAATAATGGTACAAAAGTTAAAATTCACACTGTTTGTAGTGCATTTTTACTCTGCCCCCCCATTCCATTTTATATAGCGCTTTTCTAGTCTACCAACCCCTCAAACCTTTATTTTTTTTTACAATGTATGCCTCACATTCACCCATTCGCACACACATTCATACACTAATGAAGCCATAGAAAGCCATTGAAACTCGCCCACAGGTGGATCAGTATAAAGTTATGTCTTAATGAGATACTTGTGGCCTCTCCTGCTGGCGTACAATAGACTGAATGTCAGTGTTTGTGCATCCAATCTGCATGAGCTGGAAGAGTTTCATCCGTCAGCCTGTTTCTGTCTTTTGACTTGATGCGCTTCATTGTTGAGAAGCTGCTCTCGCAGATGTAAGTGCTCCCAAACATGCTGGCCATTGAGAGTGCAAAATCCCCGAGGAGTGGAAAGCGGGACTCGGGTAGTAGTCTCCAAAATGAAATACCTCTCTCATTGTGCTTTGCTTGAAAGAAGGGGTCTGACTGTAGTTCGCAAAGTTCAAGCTGCAACTCTAGGGGTTGCTCATTGACAGCGGCAGAGAGGGGGGTCAGTGAATAATGCAATTCGTGGCTGCACGGCATGGAAATATTGAAAGCGTTCCTTGAAATGCTGCTGCTGTGTTTCTGTGTCTGCTCTGTACTTGAGAAATGTTTTCTCACATTCATGTTCAAGTACTTTATTTGTCACATGCACAGAAATACAAAGTAAAACATGCAGTGAAATGAAGAGGGGTACTCCGTCTGTCATTGTGTGAAAGACATAGACTTAGATAAAAGACAAAAGATCAGTGCATCTTTCCCTCTTTTTTAAGTCAAAATAAACAATACATTTTTAAAAAAAACCTAGCTGTTTCAAGTATGTGAAAGGTCGTGTATGTGGAGAGTTCTTATGGCCTGTGGATAGAAACTCCTCTTTAGTCTCTCTGTTTTGGCCCTGAGACTACAGAGGCGTCTACCAGACCCCAATAGCCCGAACAGTCCGTTGTTAGGGTGAGAAGTGTTGCTCATGATCTTCTTGGCTCTCGTCCTCACCCTTCTGCATGGGGGGAACATCTTTGCGCATCTCCTCACAGGCGGGGAAGTGTGCCAAATTTGGATGATTGGATGGAAAACCTTATTTGAACAGGGTTAATTTACGCTTAAATGCGTTCATGTGTGCATAGAGATCCGACACCGTTTGGCCTCTTTCCTGCAACTGCATATTAAGGTGATAAGGATGCGAGGTAATATTCGCAAGGAAGGCCATGTCGCAGAGAAAATCTGTATCCCTGAGTTTACTGCAGTAAGCACTTGTATCACTGTCTTCCAAGAACACTGGGATTTCAGTGCGCAGTGCAAAAAACCTCTCCAAGCACTTCCCGCAGCTCATCCATCTGATCTCAATGTGCATCTGTAAATCCCCCATAAGTGGCGCTCACTTCACCCAAAAAGGCTACAAACTTCTTATGATTGAGAGACCTGTTCCCCCCTCGAATGAGATCGGTAACCTTGGTAAATAAATCCATGACATGGCTGAAGTACTGTCGCGGTTTTTCTATAGCCCGGATAACTATGGATGGAGGCGGGGACTTTTAGGTGCGACAAACCGGGCTTCACCACCGTTAGCTGGATAGCTGCGCCAATGCTAGGGCTAACCTGCTAGTTAGCTAGTTAGCCGTGTGCTAATGGGTTAGCAAGCTCACCTTGGGACCAGGGCTGGTGATGGAACAGGGCGGCTGAGCTCTAGGCGGGGCGGGAGATGGATGGCTGCTCTCCGGGGTGCGTGTCTCTCTCTCTCTCTGTACTCTGGCTCCGGTGTGACCGGGTGAATGTCTCTCTCAGTCTCTCTGGGGAAGCTCTCGGGGGTAGTCAGCTAGCTACAGGTACCGAGGCAGTCTGCTGCTAACACTACCACTGCTAGCCACCGTATCTACTGTCTAGCCCAGGATACGCTAGGTTTCCCTGCTCTATCCCACGCTAAGGTGACAGTCTACGATATGGTTACTAAACAGTTCTGGCGCTTTGTCTCTCCCGCGGTGTCTAATATAGTTGCGTCTGTGACAGCGCGAGCTAACCTGTGATTGGTCCTCTAGCTGCACGAGCCCAGTGCAACATTCCAAGTACATCCCCAGGCATTTCCCACTACACTGCCCCCCTCCAGCACTGTTGAGTCCCTTCAACATAAATGAACAACAGACTACAAAGATCAGTCTGATTAATCTAACACGATAAACGGGACAGAACACCCGCGAAATGAACTAGGCCCGGAACAAAGGGCGTCAAACAAATGTGGGTGGTCGCTATCAATACTGGACTCTTGTGACTAGCCTAGTAACCCCCAAGTCAACTAGTCACGTCCGTCAAAGTTAGTCTAGGAGCCAGGCGGGCCTCCGGACTGGCCGGCCCCGTCTGGTGGTGTACGGGAGATGGGACTCAGCGGCGTCGGCTTCGTCTCCTTCTGGGTCAGGGGCGTTGGACTGCCCGCCCGGAGCACAGGCTGCTGTCCCACGACGTTGGGTGATTGTCGACTCGCCTGAAGAGTAGCTGGCAGCAGTGTGTTGGAGCGGCTGGAACCGAGCCGGGGAGCCTGGTGTGCTGGGTCCTCCATCGTCGTTTGCGTGGAACAGGTTCTCCAGCCGGAGATCAAGGTCTTCATCGATCTCCTCCTGCTCTGTCACTCCTTCGTACTCCTCTGTTCTCTGCGCCCCCGGCTCCTCCATGTCAGCAGCGGGAGGACCTCCTTCAGGTGTTTCCTGCGGCCCTATGGCTGGTGCTGGAGCAGACAACAGAGCATGGCGCCTCCGCTGAATCCAGACCGGCACGTCGTCTGAGAGGTAGGGTAGCAGTCGATCGTGGTGGAGGACTCTCTCCTTACGACCTTCCTGGACTCTGTACAAGACGTCTCCCATCTTCTCTGTGATGAGGCCGGGACCTCTCCACCGTGGCTTCAACTTTGGAGATTGACCCTTCTTCCTGGTGTCGTCCCGGACATACACTAGATCTCCAGGGTGAAATGTGCGTTGTCGAGCACGTAGGTCGTGGTCCTTCTTGTTCCTGAGCTGGGCAGCACGGAGATGCTGGCGCGCCACTTCGTGGGTGTCCCGCATGTTCGCCTCCAGGTCAGCAACGTACTCGGCTGGGGAAGTGCGATGAACGTTGGCTTCCTGCACCCTCAGGGTGAGTCCTTGCGGCTGGTTGACTTCTCGCCCAAGCATCATCCGGTTTGGTGTGTAACCTGTACAGGCATGGGGTGAGCTGCGGTAAGCCCCAGCGAGGAGGTGGAGGTGTTGGTCCCACTCGCTCTGGTGTTTCCCCACGTAACAGCGGATCATTTGCAGGAGAGTTCGGTTGAACCTCTCGACTTGACCATTCGACGCAGGATGGTAGGGGGTCGTTCTGGTCTTGGCCACCTGGAGAAGTTCACAGAGCTCACGAAACAGGGCACTCTCGAAGTTGCGTCCCTGGTCTGTGTGGATCTCCAGGGGTACTCCAAACCTGGAGAGGAACTCCTGTAGCAACTTCTGAGCGGTGATCTCTGCAGTTTGCTCGGGGATCGGGGCCACCTCCACCCAGCGCGTGAACTGGTCCACCATCACAAGGATGTATCGGTTCCCCATCTTGGATACTGGGAGCGGTCCAACCACGTCGATGTGAACCCTGTCCATAGGAGCGCCGGCCTGGTACATCTGCAAGGCAGCTCTGCCTGTTCTTCCAGAGGATTTACACGCCTGACATTCAGGACAGCGTCGGACGAACTGGTTCACACTGTCAGTCAGACCAACCCAGTAGAACTCTCTGCGAACTCGATGGTAGGTCTTCTCACGGCCCAAGTGACCGGACAGCAGGGCGCAGTGACACAAACGTAGGACCTCTTCTTGGAGCGCTGTTGGAACAATGAGACGGAGGATGGATGGCGTGTCAGCTCCTTCGTCCCAGCGGTAGTACAGGACTCCATTTCGCCTTTCTACTTGCGTCCAGACCAACCAGTACTTCCGTGCAGCAGGTCCTTCCAGCGCCATCTCCTCCTGTGACGGTAGCTTCCCCTCATCCTTCCACTGGTGCAACTTCGCTAGCATGGCGTCTCCCCTCTGGCGCTCCGCTAGCTCGTTGGTCGAATACTGGGCTAACCAGTTGATAGCAGGTGGTTCACTCTCTTCAGCACCATTCTGATGTTCATTGACAGGTTGTGACATCGTTAGGCCTCCTGCCTCTCCTCCTGGAGCCGATGGTGGAACGCCCTCTTCTGCCGCTCCGGAGGTGTTCTCTTCCGAGTCAGTTCGACGGATCGCTAGCGGGACCACATCATCCACATCGTCGCTGAACCTTGCCCAATGGTGGTGTTCACGGTGACAGTAGGAGCAACCTCCACAAGGCAGCGAGTCCAGACTCTCCCCAGCATGATAGCAGTCACAGGCGGGTTTGGGTGACCTGGACAGCGCGTCCGCGTTGCTGTGCTTGACTCCTGGCCGGTGTTCGATTTTGAAGTCGTACTGGCTCAGCTCCTCGATCCACCTCGCCAGCTGGCCTTCTGGGCTCTTGAACCGAAACAGCCAAATCAAACTGTTATGGTCCGTCCGGATGATGAACGACCGGCCCAACAGGTAGTGGCGAAACTGCCGTGTGAAGCGGACTACAGCCAGAAGCTCTCGGCGTGTGACGCAGTATCGCTGCTGTGTGCTTTGCAGATGTGCACTGGCGTAGGCTATGACCTTTTCTTCTCCTGCTTGCATCTGTGACAGGACAGCTCCGACGCATGTGTTGGACGCGTCAGTGTCGAGCAGAAACAGTCCATCTCGAGTGGGGTATGCCAGAAGAGTGCCGTGGTGAGTCTTGCCTTTAACTCCTCGAAGGCTACTTGTTGTGTGTCGCCCCACTTAAACTCCTCCCCCTTTTTCTGAAGTTCGTAGAGGGGGCTGCACAGATGGGCAAATCCTCACACAAACCGTCTATAGTAGTTACACAAGCCGAGAAAAGCCTGGAGCTCAGTGAGGTTTCTTGGGGTCCTCCAGTCGTTCACAGACTTCACAAGCTCCGGGTTCGGGCTGACTCCGTCTCCGCTCACGACATGCCCCAAGAACAGGACCTCCCTCCGCAGCAGGTGGCATTTAGATGGCTTGAGTTTGAGACCGTACGCCCGGATGCGCTCCAAGACCTTCCCCAGGCTCTGCAGACCCTCTTCGACTCCACGCCCCAGCACAATGATGTCGTCGAGGTATACAAGCAGGTGTCTCCACTGTAACCCTCTCAACACCACCTCCATCGCACGTTGAAATGTGCCGGGCGCATTGCACAGCCCGAAGGGAATTCGGGTGTACTCGAACAGCCCATAGCGTGTTATAAAGGCTGTCTTTCCACGATCATCCGGGTGCACTCCAATCTGCCAATATCCACTTTGCATATCTAAAGTCGAGAATACAGTGGCCCCCTCGAGGGTGTCCAGACACTCTTCGATCCGCGGCAGTGGATATGCATCTTTGAGAGTCAGGTCGTTGAGTCTTCTATAATCTATGCACCACCGCACACCTCCGTCCTTCTTTCTAACTAACACCACTGGAGAGGCCCATTCCGAAGTGGATGGTGTAATCACTCCGGCCTCTAGCATGCTCTTCAGGTGCCGCTCCTCTTCTTGTTGAAAGCCCAGGGGCGTGCGCCGAGCCGGTTGTCGGACAGGTTGGCCTTCACTAGTGTTGATTCGGTGCTGGACCGCATCGAAGCGCCCCAGGTCCGCGTCACTGGCCGTGAACACGCCCTGGTGTTCAATCAGGAGTCGTTGCAGGGCCCTCCGCTGATCCTAATCCAACCCTTCACTGGCGGACTCATACAGGGACGACAGATGGTCGGGCAGACCCATAGTTGGTGACGACTCCATCCGTCGGACTGTGGCTGGTTCATTTTTTCGGCTCATGTCGTCCTCTTGTGGGGCCTGAAGCTCCTCTTCCGCCTCCACTAGCACGCCGAGGCAGGCTCCTTTCTTCAGCCTAACTTCTTTCGGCATCAGGTTACACAGTCGCACAGGGACGTGTGGGGCAACGTTGACCAACACACTGCCAGATGAAACTCCCTCGGTGAGGCCAGCAGGCTCCAGGACGGCGGAGATACCTGCCTTGGGGCTTTCCACCACACCCCAGACGTCCTGCTCGCTCTCCGCTGATAGTGTCAAAGAGTCCTGCAGCAGTACGCCAGAGACGGAGTACTCCCCCACGGACGTACCCACGATAACTGTGGCCACTGGCTCCCCTTCGACGTAGACCTGGCCTCCCCCGGATACAGTGACATGAGCGGCCAACATGAGATCTAGGCCCAGGAGGAAGGGGTCGCGGATGGGCGTGACGAACACATCCCATTCGATGGTCTTGGGGCCCAAGCGGATGGTCACCCTTGTGAGCTTCGGTTGCCGCTCCGACTTTGAAGGTCTCCTGTCTGGCTCTGTTGACCTCTAGAGGAACCTGCCTGCCCTCCAACGCTGTCATCCAGCAGGTTTCGGCCGCCGTTGCTGTCCAGGGACATTTGGCCACCCTGCATCCCGTCGGGGGGTGGTACTGCAGTCGCTCCATTTTTTCCACCATGACCGATCGGAGTGCTGGTAAGTGGTGCGGGCTCACTGGGTCCATTTCCTGTATAGCGCAGGGCTGCTGGGGCCGCTTTGCTGCTCGGCCTGGCTGGCGTCTCCTCGTTGCGCCGGTCGCTCAAGTTAGCCACTGCGGCCATAGCTGCTGGCAACAGGTGATCAGCGCCGTCTCGCTGTCTGGCCCCTGGGTTCTCCCAGGCCGGGGTGAACTGCGAGAGTAGGCTCATGTCTTGCACCGTTCTGCTAGTTCGTTCTCCGAGCACAGCCCCTGCCGACCCTACACCACTATCGCTTTGAGGGCTACTAGGAGAAACCCCTTGCTTCATTACTTGAGCGATGGGCGACAAACCGGGAGGCTCACCTTGGATATCTGAACGATGACGGGCCCAATCGGTGCGCTGAATGGGAGGTGTGGGGGGACGAGATCGCTTAGCCACCGCTTCCGCTAGTCCATCGATTCGCGCTGTGAGGGCCTCCATCTGCATCTCTATCTGGCGTTGCATCTTAACCTGGGTCTGGCGTTCCATGTTTTCCATCTGGCGTTGCATCTGAACCTGGGTCTGGTTCATGGTTTCCATCTGCGCCAGGAGGAGCTTCATCCAGGCGTGCTCTCCGGGGTCTTCTGTCCCCACACCAGCACCATCCAGACTCAACTCAGACTGTTCTTTTACATTTTCTTTGTCCTGTGACATTTTTATTTTTCCACTGATTTACGTGACTACTGAAGAAATTACAGTGCTTCACAAAATGGCTGACTCACTCAGTTGCTAGCTAGCTATAGCGATGCCGCCAAAAAGCTGCTAAATGCTGCTTTGAAATGCTGCAGAATGTCAATGCTAATTAGCTAGCGCCACTGGACGTCCTTTTGTGCACTTTCAGGGTGAAACTCGGTGAAAAACAATATCCTCACAGTGTGAATGGCGTTGAGAAACTAATGAGTCTTTTTATTCACTTTTTCGTTTGGGTTCCACTTCATAAAGAAGTTTCTTATTCACTTTTTTCGTTGGGGTTCTACTTCACGAAGAAGTACAAAATGGCTTCTTGCTAGCTGGGTTAGCTCACAGTGTGCAGGCTGAATTATGCCGCCATGTGACCGGGGCAGGATCCTCCGGTGTTGAGATTATGGCGAATCCCAACCTTTTATCCCACTTCTGACACCACTTGTCGCGGTTTTTCTATAGCCCAGATAACTATGGATGGAGGCGGGGACTTTTAGGTGCGACAAACCGGGCTTCACCACCGTTAGCTGGATAGCTGCGCCAATGCTAGGGCTAACCTGCTAGTTAGCTAGTTAGCCGTGTGCTAATGGGTTAGCAAGCTCACCTTGGGACCAGGGCTGGTGATGGAACAGGGCGGCTGAGCTCTAGGCGGGGCGGGAGATGGATGGCTGCTCTCCGGGGTGCGTGTCTCTCTCTCTCTCTGTACTCTGGCTCCGGTGTGACCGGGTGAATGTCTCTCTCAGTCTCTCTGGGGAAGCTCTCGGGGGTAGTCAGCTAGCTACAGGTACCGAGGCAGTCTGCTGCTAACACTACCACTGCTAGCCACCGTATCTACTGTCTAGCCCAGGATACGCTAGGTTTCCCTGCTCTATCCCACGCTAAGGTGACAGTCTACGATATGGTTACTAAACAGTTCTGGCGCTTTGTCTCTCCCGCGGTGTCTAATATAGTTGCGTCTGTGACAGCGCGAGCTAACCTGTGATTGGTCCTCTAGCTGCACGAGCCCAGTGCAACATTCCAAGTACATCCCCAGGCATTTCCCACTACAGTACATTGTCTTGGCAGAGGGCCTCCAGTAAGATCAAAATGAAATGGATTTAGCCTATGATAAAAATTCTCGAGGGCGTGCGGGTGGCGTGGAGGTCTATTCCATTGCCTGCCAGTACGGGGATCGTCGGTTCGAATCCCCGCGTTGCCCCCGGCTTGGTCAAGCGTCCCTATAGACACAATAGGCTCAGTGCATTAATGTCGTGCTGGGGAACTTCCGGGTGTATCCGTTTGCATAAGAACTTCCGGTACAACCGGATGCTTACGTCCTACTGAATCATTAGCTGCAAATTTATCCGTCCGAAATCTTAATTTCGTCCGAAAAGTCAATGACTCAAACAGGGCAAAAAGGGGCGTTCAAGTATCAAGCGCCGTGAATCAGGCTCCACTGAGCACTGTTGTCTGCCACAGTGTGTGAATTCGGCGCGCTATAATTCTCTTTTAAGTTTCAATTCCTTCCCTAGTAACTGCGAGGAAAGAGCTAAGTGGCTAGCGGAGATTCGGAGGGACGCATTTACCGTCATCAAGAGTACAGAAGTGTGTAGTCGGCATTTTGAACCGGGTGATTTCGCTGTGCCAGCTACAGGTGTGTTAAGGAGGCTCAAGAAAGGAGCTGTCCCTACACTCTTTGCGTGGAATTAGTACTCCAAACCCGCACCCAGGCTAGGTGTGTAGGAGCGCCGGGAGCGTCCTGCTGTCGCCCCTCTGCCAGCTCTGGACTCCTCTGGTAATGAGATGGATGTCAGCAGCTGCCTGCAACAGCATGACTGTTGCGTGGCTCCTAATCCTACTGCTTTGGATGAAGCCTTGGCCCCAAAAACGAGTCAATGAGGAAACAAATACAAGTGCTCCAGAAACAACTAGAAACCGTCCAGCTACAGTCCAGATTCAGCCTGAGGCGATTTGCAGGTTCCGATGACGACAGGTATGCTTGATTTGTAGCATTTCATATAACATTTCATTTGTATCATTTCATTTATTCATCTGTACTTTTATCTTTGTTTGATACTGAAAGAGCCAGATTTACGTTAGTAAAGAATGTAACGTTACCGATTTGGTGATCTTGAATGTAGATGTAAGTTAGCAACATTAGCTGACTAATAAAAACAAAGTAACAAGGTAACGTTAGTTGCAAGGCAGCCAGCTAACGTTAGCTAGCTAGCTAGCTAGCTAGCGCGAGCATAGTATAATGGTGCCGTTACTCATCCTCGTAGTTGTCGATATAGCTCGAAATATACATCTTAAACCCCTTTTCTTTTTTGCTTGTCTGAGCTACAGAGGAAGCACTCACGATGCGATGTACATCGTTGACCGGGATTTTAGGGAGGTCTTGCAAACAGCGAGTGTAAAACAAAGCCATCTCTTCTCTCAACAAACCAGACAGAAAATTCTTGTGCAAGTACTCGTACGTCAGAAGTCGAACGCCGCCATCTTACACATCCAGGATATTGGCCGTGTCTGTGGATGGGAAGCCGGATGTGGGTATGTGTCCTGGTCACTGCACTAGCGCCTCCTCTGGTCGGTCGGGGCACCTGTTCGGAGGGGAGGGGGAACTGAGGGAATAGCGTGATCCTCTCAAACGCTATGTCCCCCTGGTGAAACTCTTCACTGTCGGGTGAAAAGAAGCAGCTGGCGACTCCACATGTATCGGAGGAGGCATACTGCAGCCTTCTCCGGATTGGCAGAGGGGGTGGAGCAGTGACTGGGATGACTCGGAAGACTGGGGTAATTGGACAGGTTCAGTTGGGGAGAAAAAGGGGGAACCCCCCCCCCCCAAAAATCTCACAAAGAAAACCCACATTCATAACTATATATTAATAGTTAGCTAGCAATAACGTCACCCACCTGATGTATGACGCAGCGCAATATTGGGCAGTCAATGCCGCTCTGTTGGAGGAGCCCAGCGAATCCAGTGTGTCTTCCTCCCATTGATGGTGCGCCATTGGTAACAGCTTGTCAAACCCCCCTTGCTCACTTACACCACTTTTAACGGCATTGAAAAATCCTTGCCCTTGGTAGTGTCA
The DNA here is from genome assembly GCF_029633865.1 of Lampris incognitus. Lineage (NCBI taxonomy): Eukaryota > Metazoa > Chordata > Actinopteri > Lampriformes > Lampridae > Lampris > Lampris incognitus. The sequence continues at coordinate 18,782,240 of NC_079213.1, read as the reverse complement.
TGCAAAGACACCAATTTCAATAACTCCTCGTGCACGTCAAATGAACTGTCAATGGCTCTTGTGTAAATGAGAAGCTGGCTAACATCCATCACATCTGTACTCTCATCCAACACTAAGGAGAAGTACTTGCAGTAATGTATGACTTATTTTAGCTTTCCCTCGACATGATTTTGAATGTCAAAAATTCTTCGCATAACTGTACAACAGGACAGAGAGACTGTTTCAAAATTCTTAACCATGTTATTATCGCCAAAAGCTTTAGCCATCTCTGCTGCACATAGCTTCACTGTTTCGCCATCTGACAATTGCTTCTTTGCTTTAGCAAGCTCAAGGGAAACAGCATAAGATGCGTTGAGAGAGGACCCCTGTGTAGACGTGGCTTTGGTAAAAAGGCTCTGCTGTCAGTGTATTTTTCCTTTGAGGTCAGCGATGATAGTGGCTTTGGCACCTCCGGTGTACATGCCATATTTGTTTTTCTGTGTGGTATTGTAGTGACGACTCAAATTGAAATCCTTCATGGCTTATTTTGTTTCCGGGCACACTAAACACATAGGTTTGCCTTTGAATTCCGTAAAAAAGATGTTCTGTTTCCCATCTTGCCTGGAAGACACGGTTCTCTAGGTCAAGTTTTCTTTTTTTGCCGCTCATGTCTCTCCTTGATGCGTGTTGTTGCGGAAGAGGCTGGCCGGGACCAAGATGAGACCATGTGCAAGCAGTTGCTTGGCTACAGGCCTCTTGTGTTTTGAGGCCTGTAGCCTGTTTTGAGGCCTTGTGTTTTCTATCAGTGGACAGGACAGTATAATTACAAATGGGATCTGGTTCAAATGTGGTCCAATGGCCCACTTGCTTCCAGCGCCTGTGAAACCAACAATTTATTGATATTTGGAAATTGACCTATGGGCCCTATTGAGTGAGGACGGGGGCCGAATGTAGCCCATGGGCCGGCAGTTGCCCATGTCTGAACATATTACGACGTGAGGGAGGAAAAAACGTCACTGTAAACTGCATTGAGCTGGAGAATATAAAAACAGATTATGTGTTTTTGTGGTGCTGGGGATGTGGTCAACGGGTGTGTGGAGGAACAGAAAAATGCTTTTTTAGTGAGTAGATCTTGAATACCAAAGAATTCAAATGGCAAGAAAAAATGTTTCAGGGCACTTTTCCATGAATTTCTTAGAATGTAAAATGACTAGAATTGCCTAGCAGCCAATAAGGTAGCCAACTGATCTTTGAAGTATCCTGACCTCAACCAGAATACCCATTCATTGACCTTCTGGGGTTAATACATAGTAATGAAATAAGAGTCTGGTGTGGTTAGTTACAGCGCGTGCACGAAGTGGGTGTGAGCCAGCCATTTCCACGATGGGTTGGACCCCTCTGATTAAATGAGGTCTCCGTGTATTGTGCCACAGATTCGCCGTAGTGAGGCCCTGAAGCCAAGCCACCAAGGTATTACAGTCACCTATAAAGGCTTACATGGACCTATTTCCAAAAACTCTCACATGCACGCTCTCTCTCTCTCTCTCTCTCTCTCTCTCTCTCTCTCTCTCTCTCTCTCTCTCTCTCTCTCTCTCTCTCTCTCTCTCTCTCTCTCTCATACGCACACACACCATGTCACCCTATACTTGTGGAGACCCCCTCATTGACTACATACATTCCCTAACCCTAACCTTAACTACTACTACTACAACTACTACTTTTGGCTGCTCTCATTAGGGGTCGCCACAGTGGCTTGTCCATTTCCATCTCTTCCTCTCCTCTGCATCTTCCTGTCATGTCAGCCACCTGCATGTCTTTCCTCACCACATCCATAAACCTCATCTTTGGCCTTCCTCTTTTCCTCTACCCTGGCAGCTCCATATTCAGCATCCTTCTCCCAATATACCCAGCATCTCTCCTCTGCACATGTCCAAGCCATCTCAATCTTGCCTCTCTTGCTTTGCCTCCAAACCGTCCAACCTGAACTGTCCCTCTAATATAATCATTCCTAATCCTGTCCTTCTTCGTCACTCCCAACGAAAATCTTAGCATCTTCAACTCTGCCACTTCCAGCCCTACTCCCTGTCTTTTTCATCAGTGCCACTGTCGCCAAACCATACAGCATAGCTGGTCTCACTACCATATTATAAACCTAAACCCTAAACCCAAGTCCTACCCCTAAAATAGACCCTTTTCCTCATGGGGACCCATAAAATGTCCCCACAAGGTAGGTGGTTTCAGGTTTTTATATCCTTATGAAGGAATTTGGTCCCCCGTTAGGATAGAAAAACCTGGCGCGCACACACACACACACACACACACACACACACACACACACACACACACACACACACACACACACACACACCTGTCCAGATGGGCACTATTCAGCAGCTAACCAAGTTGATATATTCATTCCACTTCTATGCCTCTGCTGGCATCTCAGCAGCTGTTACCGCTTTACATGCTATAGTTCAGCCAATCTCTGAAAACATCTGATGTCTGACAATACTATACCACCCACCTCTGTCTGTCTTTCTCTCTTTCTTTCTCTCTCTATGTATATCCATCTGTCCTTCCTCCTTCCCTCCCCAATATCTCCTCCTCCTGCCTCCTGTTGTTCCCTGGAGCGAAGCATATACGGTAGCTATCACGATGAAAAATGGATCGAGAGATTAGCGTCCATTCGTCACCAAACAAGTGCTCTGTGTTCCTCATCTCACGACGCCACGGGTCTTGGTCTTGTTTAATAGAATGGCTGCTGCCTCTGATGGCCGCAGATCTGTGAGTATGTATAGGTAGGTAGAAATCCGCCTCTCTCTGGGGAGTCTATGGCAGCCACCTGAGAGCAACTCCAAACAAGTGGCAAGCCGTTGAGGGGATGCAGCTAGCTGGTAACACGAAAACGCTCAGTATCGCTCTCTCTCTCTCTCTCTCTCTCTCTCTCGCTCTCTCTCACATACACAGGAAATTTATTTCAGAGCATGAACATGATGACCAAAGAAAACGCAGAGGGGATGTGATTTCATTGACCCTCAAGATGTTTCATTACAGCAAAGTGGTGTGTTGATGTCAAATACCGAGCTGCAGAGAAACACAAAGAGGATAGATGGTTTTTCGTTGTTTTTTGGCATTAAACACATCACGGCAGTACCATAAGAATCATTAATGGATTCTTTACCATTTAGTAATTGCAACATCTGTTTGTGTGTCCCTACATATTACATATGTGATCTAAGTGAGAACGGTGTAACAAGAGACAACGAGAGAAATGTTCATGTGTACCTACAACTGTCATTGAAATTTACCTCAGAAATAATTACAGAAAACACAGGTTGATGGTAAACAGATGGTAAACAGAAAAATTACAGGTTGATGGTAAAAGACAATTAGTATTGTACAATACGGAGAACACAAGCAGACCACCTGTATCCTCAAATGCACAGAGGAGATCTTTCCTCTGTATACCTTTTTCCTAGACGTAGAAACCTATTCTCATTGGTCAGCTTCAGCCAACCAATGAATAATCACTTTCACATGCCTAATACTGTAGGTCGAGCATCATCTGGTCATCTCCAGCTAAAGGGGGGGGGGGGTATAGAAATACAAGGCACTGTGAGTTAAGTGGAAAATAAACAGAGACTTGGGGCTCCTTGCAGATCTCCCCTATATAATTTCTCTCATGACAGCTCCTTATACCACGTAACATGATGTTGTAAGGGTTGAACAGAAGATGGGGAGAGGGGAAAACAACCTCCCAAGCCTCCAACTTGGACATTCCTTACTCCTCTCTAGGGAGCCTACTACAAGATGGCATGGCCTCCTTTAAAGCAGATTTGACCAAAATGGTATAGAGCAGCGGTCGGGAACCTATGGCTCGCGAGCCATATATACGGTGACGGCATATGGCTCCCAGACAATTTTGAGTTGAAAATTATTTTTTTTTAAAAAAAAATCAGTTTGGAACTGATTTTAAAATACTTGTGATATTTCTTAATAATACCGTGTCATTTTAAAGTAAACAGAAATTAGTTTTGAAGATAAATTTCACGGGTCACGGGTCACCCGTGGGTCGGGTCGGGAACCAATGGCTCGCGAGCATGTCCGGGTCATTGTAAAGGTGAAGAAATCAATTTTATCAGATAGCCAACTAGTTTATCCGCTTCAACCCTTGTAACGGAAAAGATGGCGAAAAGAAAAAAAGACGATGATTACCGTGCATTCCAGGCTGCGTGCACAGAGGAATTTGCATTTGTGGAGAGAGCAGGATCTGCGGTATGTCTAATATGCAATGATAAAATTGCATCGATGAAACGGTCAAATATAAAGCGGCACTTCGATACGCACCATGCTTCATTTGCATCGAAATCTCCAGCGGGGGACAGACAGCAGGAAAAGGGCATGCGAGGAGCTACAGCGGAGAGTGCAGACGAGTCAGCAGCAACTACGTGTGTGGACCAAGCAAGGTGACGGGAATTCCGCTAGCTTTGCGGGGGCTTTGGCAATAGTAAGGAATGGAAAGTCATTCACAGATGGCGAGTATGCCAAAACATTCATGCTTGATGTGGCCAATGAACTGCTTGATGACTTCCCAAATAAAGACAAGATAATCAAACGAATAAAAGACATGCCCCTGTCAGCAAGAACTGTGCACGATCGTAGCATCATGATGGCAAATCAAGTCGAGGAAACACAAATTAAGACATAAACGCTGGGACATACTTTTCTCTCGCGTTAGATGAGTCAACAGACGTTAGCCATCTATCTCAGTGCAGTATCATTGCCAGGTGTGCTGCAGGTGACACACTGCGTGAGGAAAGCTTGGCTGTTTTGCCAATGAAAGGGACAACAAGGGGAGAGGATTTATTCACGTCTTTCATGGAGTTTGCTAAAGAAAAAAAACTACCGATGGATAAACTTATTTCTGTCTGTACTGATGGTGCACCCTGTATGTTGGGGAAGAACAAAGGATTTGTAGCGCTTCTCCGTGAACATGAAAAGAGAGCCATCCTAAGTTTTCATTGCATCCTGCACCAGGAGGCGCTTTGCGCTCAGACGTGTGGCCAGGAGCTTGGCGAGGTGATGTCTCTGGTCATTCGAGTGGTCAACTTTATTGTTGCCCGAGCTTTAAATGATCGCCAGTTTAAAGCTCTGTTAGAAGAAGTTGGGAATCATTATCCCGGTCTGCTTTTACACAGCAACGTGCGTTGGTTGTCAAGGGGGAAGGTGCTCAGCCGTTTTGCAGCTTGCCTGAGTGAAATCCGGACTTTTCTTGAAATGAAAGGCGTCAAGCATCCTGAGCTAGACAACACTGACTGGCTCCTGCAGTTTCACTATCTCGTGGACATAACTGGCCATCTGAACCAGCTCAATGTGAAAATGCAAGGTATTGGAAATACAATCTCATCCCTTCAACAAGCAGTGTTTGCATTTGAAAGCAAGCTGGAAGTCTTTCTCAGGGACATTGAAACAGGTCGTCTTCTGCACTTTGAAAGACTGCAACAATTTAGAGATGCATGCTTAGCAAGTGACTCCACTCAACATCTGGATCTCCAGCAGCTAGCTGGCTTTACGTTCAATCTCCTGCAGTCATTCAAAGCACGTTTTGGAGAATTTCGTGCGCGCACTGGTCTTTTCAAGTTCATCACTCATCCACATGAGTGTGCAGTGGACAAAATCGACCTGACATGCATCCCCGGGGTCTCTATCGGAGACTTTGAGCTGGAAGTTGCTGACCTGAAGGCATCAGACATGTGGATGAGTAAGTTCAAGTCACTTAATGGAGAGTTGGAAAGTCTTGCGCGACAGCGAGCAGAGCTGGCGAGGGAACACAAGTGGACAGAAATTAAAAATCTTCAACCTGAAGACCAGCTGATTCTTAAAACTTGGAACGAGCTTCCTGTGACATACCACACAATGCAGCGTGTGAGTATTGCCGTATTGACCATGTTTGGCTCTACATATGCATGTGAACAGTCTTTCTCGCATATGAGGAACATTAAGACCAACCTACGCTCACGTTTAACTGATGGAAGCCTCAACGCCTGCATGAAGCTCAACCTCACCACGTATGAACCAGACTACAAGGCCATCAGCAAAACCATGCAGCACCAGAAGTCGCATTAAAAGTAAGACATATTTAATTTATTATACGTTAAAAATACTATATGGCTCTCAATGAAATATATTTAGAAATATTTGGCTTTTATGGCTCTCCCAGTCAAAAAGGTTCCCGACCCCTGGTATAGAGAGACAAATGCACAATAAATAAATGATCACTCCTTAATCACAGAAAGTTGAATCAGTTCATCTGGACACAGATTAACCGAGTCTGTGATCTTCTTGCCTGGACTATTGAGCATGCATAAAGATGATAATTCCTTAATGCTTCATGCCAAGTTTCCTTCACATAACGCAAGACAGAGAAGTTGTCCAATTCCCTGGCACGAGAGAACTAACACCTTTCCTCCCCCAAATATGACACATTGAGCTGGAAAATACTGGTTGTATGTGTATTCAGACACATCTTTCATTGCAAGTCTCAGCAGTGTTTCTGTCTTTATCACGCGGTATCGTAGTTTGATCAGAATGGTGTGATTTATTGTGAGGTCTCAACTCTCTTTTTCCCTTTGTAGTTTATAGCAGCACATCATCATCATCATCGTCGGCAGTCACTCAGGGTTGAGTATGACCATCTTCCCTCTGGGTCTTCAGGTGGGTGTAGAGACCAATCCTGGAGCTGCATAATGGGAGGACACCTGCATGTGACAACTTTTTATGTGGAGTGGCTGATGTGCCTGTAGCCACCACATGGTCCTCGGCAGGAGGTGGCCAGAGTCCAATGGCATGGGGAACCAAGACAATTGAGGACCAACCTCTGTTGCAGCCTTCATCTGCCTTCACTGCCATTGTGACCTGGAGACATCTTCCGCCAGTTCTGCCGTTGAGGTCTTTGTTGGATCGCGCTTCATCTGGAACCTCCCCCTTGACCTATCCACCTTGGGTGACCCTACCAGGACCCAAGCTCCGGACGGCATAGCTCTTGGGATCATTGGTACACACAAGCTTCTCCACCACGGCAAGGTGGTGATCCAGGAGAAGAAGCACATAGCAGCACAGCTTGTGAGCTCGCTCACCCCGACACCTTTGGAGATGAGAGAGAACAGGAGCAAAAGGGCAACAAGTTTGTTGCACTCGGTATATGGGTCAGCTTCGTGTTTCAGAGACTTGCGAATACAAAGTTGTTCACATCGTGAAACACCACTGGCCACACCAAACAGAGACTAGGAAGGTGGTTGTTTTATTTGTCAAGCAAGAGTACACAATGTCACAATATAAGAATTAACAGTTTTGTCTGATTTGTATATGAAGTTTGTTTTTGCATAATTGTAAGCATGTCCCCCCATATGTCTTGTCCTCATGATGGCCCTGCGGATGGTAGCCTCAGTTCTGTGCTCCCTTGTACTTTTTCTCTTTTTGTTTATTTGTTTAGTTTCCAGGCGGCACGGTGGTGCAGTAGTTAGCACGGTTGCCTCACAGCAAGAAGGTCCGGAGTTCGAGCCCTGGGGTAGTCCAACCTTGAAGGTCATCCCAGGTGAACCTCTGTGTGGAGTTTGCATGTTCTCCCCATGTCCACGTGGGTTTCCTTTGGGTGCTCTGGTTTCCTCCCATAGTCCAAAGACATGAAGGTCAAGTGAATTGGCCATACTAAAAATTGTCCCTAGATGTGTGTGTGTGTGTTGGCCCTGTGATGGACTGGCGGCCTATCCAGGGTGTCTCCCCGCCTGCCGCCCAATGACTGCTGGGATAGGCCCCAGCATCCCGTGACCCTAAGCAGGATAAGTGGTTTGGATAAGGGATGGATGGATGGATGGATAGATGTTTAGTTTCCAGCACCCACTCACTGATTACATACAGCAGGAAAGAACTTTAAAGCCTCCAGCTGTCAACTGGACAAACTGAACAGACTTGTTTTTTACCGAGTTTAACTGAATGTTTTAACGAAAGTCTTTTGGCTCTGTCCGGACTTCGGCAGAGACGCTGACGGGGTAAGCGAACCAGTGTGGTTGTTGAACTGTGACAGTGGGGATTTACAACCGTGCTCCTGTCAACCCACCTGGCGAATGTCTGCTCTCTGGCCAACAAGATAGACGAACTCCTACTCCTAAACAGAAAAAACTCGGCCTTTTCCAGATCTGCTGCCCTGTGTCTCACTGAAACTTGGCTTAGTGAGCATATCACGGACAGTTACTTCATCTGCTGCAGTTCCAACTCCTCTGAGCAGACCGCAATATGGAGCTATTGGGGAAAAAATGGGGTGGCGGCATATGCTTCTGCATAAACGAAGATTGGTGTACGGATGTCAGTGTTGAAGAAATCATCCAGCCCTCAGAGACAGTTTTCACTGACTGTAAATCATTTTATTTACTGTGGGAATTTTTATCATTTATTCCAGTCGGTGTCTATATCCCACCCCAGGCCTGTGTTAAAGAGGCATTAAAACACCTGGCTGATCAAATTCCAAACATGGAGCGCAAATATCCAGACTCCCTACTCATTGTCCTTGAGGATTTTAACAGTGCAAACCTCACCCATGAACTGCAAAAATACAGACAGCATGTTAAATGTCCCACCAGGGACAAAAACACTCTGGATCATTGCTACACAATATTAAAGGACGCCTATTGCTCTGTCCTCCGTGCAGCCCTGGGCCTCTGATCACGGTCTGATTCATCTTCCCCCAGCCTACAGGCAGAAACTAACACCTGCAAAGCCTGTGGTTAAAACTTTGAGGAAATGAATCAATTAGTCAAAACTGGAGCTCCAGGCCTGCCTTGACTGTACTGATTTTGGAGTGTTTTTGAGGCTGCATCTACACACCTAGATGAACTTACTGACACTGAAATCTTACATCAGCTTTTGTGAGGACATGTGTGTGCCCACCAAAACCTTCTGTACCTTCGACAACAATAGGCCCTGGTTCACAGCAAAACTCAGGCAGCTTCGTCAGGCCAAAGAGGAAGCCTACAAGAGCGGAATTAGGATCAGGTACAACCAAGGCAGAAATATACTCACAAAGGAGATCAGAGTGGCAAAAGGGTGCTACATGGAAAAGTTGAAAAACAGGTTTTCTGCCAATGACCCATCATCAGTCTGGAGAGGTTTGAAAGACATTACCAATTACAGAAGACCACCCCCCGACACACACTGCAGTGAACCATCAACTAACTGGCTGATGACCTAAATGGGTTTTACGCAGGTTTGATAAGCGCACTTTCATACCTCTCACTCTCTCCAGCCACAACACACAACTAACTGAACTCCCTGCCAGCCCCTTCCCATTGACCCCCCCCCCAGGATCTGTCTTAAGGATGTGTGCCAGCTCTTCCAGAGACAGAAGACCAGGAAGGCACCGGGCCCGGATGGCATGTCACCCTCCTGTCTGAAAGTCTGTGCTGACCAGCTGGCTCCCATTTTCACACTGATCTTCAACAGATTACTGGAGCTGTAAGTCCCCTCTGGCTTCAAGAGCTCCACTATCCTCCCAGTCCCCAAGAAACCCTGTATTACAGGATTAAATGACTACCCATTGCCCTGACATCTGTGGTCTTCAAGAGACTGGTGTTGGCCCACCTGAAGGAAATCAGTCCCCCTGCTTGACCCCCTGTAGTTTGCCTACTGAGCAAACAGGTCAGTGGAGGATGCAGTCAACATGGGATTGCAATACATTTTCTAACACCTCGATTCCCCAGGGACACATGCAAGGGTCCTGTTTGTGGACTTCAGCCCAGCGTTCAGCACCATTGTCCCAGATATCCTGCCCCATAAACTCACCCAGCTCACTGTACCAGCCCCCATCTGCCAGTTGATAAAAAAACTCCCTGACAGAAAGGAGGCAGCAGGTGAGGTTAGGGAAAATCACGTCCAGCACCCGGGCAGTCAGCACCGGTGCCCCCCAGGGATGTGTGCTCTCCCCTCTACTCTTCTCCCTCTACACAAATGACTGCACCTCAGGAGACCTGTCTGTTAAAGAATTGTGGACAACACAACCATCATTGGCCTTATCCGGGATGGTGACAAGTCTGCATATAGACGGGAGGTTGAACAGCTGGCCCTCTGGTGCAGCCATAACAACCTGGAGCTGAACACATTCAAAACTGTGGAGATGACAGTGGACTTCAGGAGGAGCCCCCTAACACTGCCCCCCCCCCCACCACCATACTCAACAGCACAGTGTGTGCAGTGAAAACCTACAGATTTCTGGGTTCCACAATCTCCCAGGACCTAAGGTGAGCATCCAACATAGACACAATCATCAAAAAAGCCCAGCAGAGGATGCACTTTCTTCACCAGCTCAGGAAGTTCAACCCCCTCAGGAACTGCTGATTCATTTATACACTGCATAATCCAGTCTGTCTTCTGAACATCCATCACTGTCTGGTTTGGATTGGCCACCAAACAGGACAGGGACAGACTACAATTGACAGTTAAGTTTGCAGAGAAAATCATTGGGGCCAACCTGCCCTCCATTCAGGACTTATACATCTTCAGAGTCAGTAAACAGGCAGGGAACATCACTGCAGACCTGTCACACCCTGGTCACAACCTGTTCCAACTCCTCCCTGGTAGGCGCCACAGAGCACTGTACCCCAAAACAACTAGATATAAAAACAGTTTCTTTCCGCGGGCTGTCATTCAAATAAATGCTTAACATTGTCAAATAAATCCAACCATTGTGTATACTGTACTGTATGTACATTGTATGTATACTGGTATGCTCTGTCATGTCCATCTACCTCAGGCATGAATGTAAGTAACCCGCTAACATTTATTTCAGCATCTCTGATATATTCTCTGCACCACTGCACTTTATTGCCTCTTATTTCACCTGTATATAGTCAATCCTTGTGTATATATCTGAAGATTGTTGTGTTGTTATTCTGTGTTAAGTACACTGTGAGAGCCATGAAACCAGATTCAAATTCCATGTGTGTGCAAACCTACATGGCCAGTAAACCTGATTCTGACATGTGCATAACACCATGTGTGCTTACAGTACTTAGTGCTCTGTTTGTTGCTACAGGTTAATCCACATTCTGATGCACAAGAACAAGGCCATGGTAGGGAGAGAGAGGTAGACAGAGAGAGGGAGAGTGCAATGAATTGAGTCTATAATTACCAGTTAATAGCATGACTAATTTAACCTGTAATGGGTCCTCGTGCCCCCTGGAGTTACCCTGAAAATAGTGTTCAACCTCATATCTCATATATAAGGTCCAGATAGGTAAAGAGTCATCAGTCCAACAAAGACCACAAGGAAAGGCTGCCCAAAAAAAAAAAAATTTTTTTTTAAAAGAAAATAGTTTTAATTATAAATGAGAGGATGAAACTTTTCATTTTTGCTCATTTTAGCTCTTTTTTCATCCTTGCTTTCTAGGCGACTGTTAAGCAGAAGATTTAGCAGCAAAGGCTGCATTGAACCGCATCAGGGTGCAGGGTGCTCTGTGTCGAGGAGAACCAGGTTGTTTACTGAGTTACTTGTGTTGTTAAAGGAGGTTAATAACATAATTTGCTTCATCACAGGTGCAGTAATATTGTTTTTTTTTTTTGTAGACAAGGAAAACATGGGTTGTGAATCACCTAGATTTATTGCCCCGCTGTATTTGTGTGTGTGTGGGTGGATGCAAGTACAGAGACTGTACGTCCAAGTGTGCGTCTCTATATATACATGTGTGTATCTGGCCATTATTCATTTCCACATTGCTATTGTCATATAAAGTACTGTGCAGCACGGCTGAGTGGTAGTTTTATTATTTACCAGATGGTGGCAGTTGTTCACCACTAAGCTGACTATGATACCAACACTTGAATAGACATTAACTCACCTTTTGCACTTAGAAGTGAAAATAGCTGATAATATTGTATTGTACAAATGATGTCGTAGTATCATGACGAAATGTGCCGTTTCTCCAAAGAAACCCTTTTCTATTCTGCCCACCTCATCAATACTATGCCATATACTGCTGCATTTATGTTGCTTTGAAATCAAAAATCACATTCAGCCTTTTTGTATGCATCACTGAGACAAGAACGCTGCTTTCATCACAAAATGGACATTGACCATTGTTTGCAGCACTGACCACTAAAATACCCGATCACTGAATTCCACGTCTCATTCATGACTTAGCCACAAAATGCAAGGGCCTATAGGCCTACATACTATGTGCACCTGACACCATATGGACTGTAGTTGTGGATTTGAAATGGAGTCAAGTGGTACACATTTATCATGCTGAGCAAAGATGCATAGTAGCCTGTACTCTGTGGGACTCACATATGATGCACATGCACGCACACCCAAACGCCCTGTCGTGCATGCACACGCTAGTGTGTGTGCACACATCCACACAAAGACAAACGTGTCATAAACATTTTCTCACTTCCTCCTCTCTCTCCCCCGTTTCTCTCCTTCTCTCACTCTCTCTCTCTCTCTCTCTCTCTCTAATGATGGGGACCAGTGACACACACAGACCCCCGTCAGAGTAGACAACTGTTAGCTGGAGGATGCCAAAGAGAGAAGGCAAGAGGCCGCGGTTCAGGGGAAGACACCTGTCTGTGTGAGAGGAGCGCCATCAGTCAGCCACATGGGCACTCAAGCTCATGCATGTGGTCATGCACTGAAGCAGCCGCAGGGACAAGCGCACGTTAAGCACCCAGATACATGTGCACAACAGCAGGAAGATACCTACTTTTAGCCATTTGGTCGAACTGGCAGTGGTCATACGTCTTGCATAAAGGCATTCTGATAAGCTCAGCGACTGCTGATGAGCACACACTGGGGCTGTTTTGGGGCTCAAACCTGTGTCCTGGATGACAGGGCCACCTTGCAAGCCAAGAAGTGTGCGCTAGCACACACACAGACACACAAACACACACACACACACACACAAACAAGAATTCACGCACACACATGCTTCAGTTTGGGAACTGAAGCCAAGCTCACAGATGCGGGAGGCGAAAGGCTTTATCTCCTCTTTAAAAGCATTGACTCACAGCTCAGATTGTGGGCAGTACAATCTGACAAGGGGGAGAGATAGCTGGGCTGTCCTCATCCTGCAGAACCTAAATTCGCCATCAGCGTATTCACCGATCTGCTGTCTTGAGATGAACTAGAGCCCCCAGCTTAATAGCGTCAGGGGTTTCTTTTGTCTTTTCCCGCATTCATTCATGACCGGACAGCTTGGGCTATAGGTTTGATGTAAGCCTTGTATCTGGATGGTGTCTAGATATAATTCAGCTGGTTATGTTTACAGATGACATTAAGTTTTGTGTCCTGTGTTTAAACTGTGAAGTGTGGTTTCACCCCGCCTAGCACACATGGATTGAAACTGCATCACTTCTTCTTTTTATGTGTCCATCGCCCTGCTGTTAACACCATTTAGATCTGCATGTGCTCAGTGGTCCCACAGGTAACCCCCCCCCCATTTATGTAGCTTCTTCATGCAAATTGGAGAAACCTTGAATCAAAATGTTGTTAACTTGACCAAATGCATGTCTAATCATCTCTGGAGGTGGCTTTCGTGATCGGGTCAAATGGCAGGTGCACCTGCCATTTAAATGCCACTCACTGCATGTCTTTTGTTGGTTGCCGCTATCTTAGAATAGAATCGGATCCCTTTGAATGGATGTCAACTCCAGGTCCAAAAGAGGTTCAAGCTCAGTGACTTGGAAATTGGGCGGTTTAAGCCATATCACGCTGCAGAGCAGAGAGGCCCTGCCATAGCTGGGGTTAGTGTTGAATTTCAGTGGCTGCCCACTGAAGTTTGAAATGAAATCGACACTTACAGTACATGGATGCACTTATTTTAAAGATCAGTGTATTTTTGCCTGCATGGAGCACCGACCCTCGTCTCTTATCTACTTTGGACACATTCACTAGAACTGTATTCCACCGCTGCAGCGTACAGCCTTTTTTGTAATGCTTTATAATACAGCCCCGATTTACAGTGTAATTTCCCGAAATGTACAGTGTAAATTCCCCGACATTTACCATGTAATTTCTCCGTAATTTATGGTGCAATTCCCACATATGAAATACTTACTGGTTCCTATACTGCTACTTAAATGTGGGTACAGTAGAAAAAGGGAGTAACAATTGGGTATTTTAGAGGAGAGGAGAAATAAGTTATACTGTAGGCTGAGTATTTGCCCTGCGATGGACTGGCAGCCTGTCTGGGGTGTCTCCCCGCCTGACGCCCAATGACTGCTGGGATAGGCTCTAGCATCCCCGTGACTGTGAGAGCAGGATAAGCGGTTTGGATAATGGATGGATGGATGGGTATGGCCCTGAACCCAAAGCAGCGGCCCGCTGTGCTGGTCCGGCTCACGAGAGCCAAATGTCTGGCCTGCACCGAGCCATCGGCACGAACGCACCTGTCATAACATGTGAAATAAAGTGCGCAACATGTGAAGTAAAAGTGCATGCTGCTCTACTTTATTTTGACCTCACCCCAGAGCACACGTAGACGTAAGACGTGCTCTGCGCTCTCTACAGTCCTTGACTAGGCAGAGCTACTCACCAGATACGTCACAGATATGTAACTGTCCTAAACCAAGACCATAGCTTGCGCGGAAAGTCGACCAGGAAAACCATCAATTCAAATCTGACTGGACTGATCAGTTTTTGTTTTATTTTACCAGACCATGCCAATACCTACCAAACCGACATGCTTGATATGCATGCAGAACGTAGCTGTCTGCAAAGCACATAATCTCAAGCGGCACTTCAGTACTATGCATGCTGCCAGTTTTAATGCCAACTACCCTACAAAATCAGATTCCCCAACATGGCTGTTGTAACTCTAGTTAATGGTCACAGAAATTTGCCTATGAAACCGATCATTGGTTTCGGTCATTATGCCACTGTATTGTTTATAAGGGTGGGGATACCTGCAGTCAGTTTAGACTGGTAGGTGGCAGTATAAACTGCCACCTACCACACCGGAGTATGTAGAACAGGATCTAATTTACACGAGTCAAAAAAACAAACTATTCTATTAAACAATCTGGTATTTGTTAAAAAAAATCTATTACCCCGCTCTGTGTTTCTCACACACCTTATCTCCATTCGTTCCTAATATCTCTTCTAAAATCCCATCCTCGTCCGTTCTCTCACCCTTTGTTGCAACCTTACCCTTTGTTGCAACCTTACCCTATCTTCATTATATTTGTCACAGTGCATTGTCACATTTTCCGCATTTTCAGTCAAATTACAGTCTTTGCACCCTTGCGAATTTACTTTTCCCAAAAGAAATAGCCTTTTATTTAAACCAGTGTGATCAAACCTTAACCTGGATAAAACTGCCTCTTCTCTTCTACTTCTCCGTTTAACACTCTGTGCTGTCTTTTGTATTTTGTATGTTCTGCCCTTACTGTCCTCATCCCACTTTTTCTGCCAAAGTTCTGATATTTTATTTTTGAGTAGTGCTTTACCTTCTCCTTTTCCAAATGGTATGTCAAGTTAAATGCCTTATACTTAGTGATCTTTTACCATACTGACCATACTGGACCATACTGGATCAGTCGAGGCCCGGGTTAACAATGGCCACCATCAGTGCCCTCACATGGTACTGATGGAAACTATAAAATCCGCTGTGGCGACACCTGAAAAACAGGGAACAAGCCGAAAGAAGAAGAAGAAGATATTCAGTGATCTTTTTGCCATCCTGCCTGTAAATTCATTGGCTTTTACTCCCTCATGACCAGATAGCCAACAAAATTCTGCATCTATTCCGGCTCTTCAAATTCTAACTAGACATTGAACATTTTCAAACATAAGATCTTCCCTGGTTGACTTCATAGACTGTACACTCAAAAGTACTGTTGCAGAGTCAGTACACAACACCACCCTGTCTGGCCTCGCTTCTTCCACCCACTGCCATCATCTCAGCTGTAATTCTATTCCCTAAATGAATTTAAAATTGTGGGATGTACACTCCTGTTCCTACATGATCATTTTGATCTTTTGAGCAGTCAGTAAATATCTGTAGGTAGTTATGAAAATGATTCCTTATATACTGGTTTGCACAGTGTCCTATTTCGCTTTCCACCCAATTTTTCCTTAGTTCCATGATACTAAAATCAACTTTAGCCTTAGGAAACAGCCATGGGGGAACATTACTTATTGAATTAGGGGAATTAAACCTTGTTTCTTTAATGTCAAATTCTTCTGCTTTTTCTTCTATATTCCATCCAAAACCATTTCCCTTAAATCTGTTATACTACCAGCATTCACTTAGGCCACTTTTGGTGGTATTTTCATCTCCACATCCTCTAAGATGAATCCAGTAAGCTAATGCCAGTTGGTCTCTTCTGAGCTCTAGTGGGATTTCTCCCGATTCTACCAGCGCAGCATTACTTGGCGTTGATCTCATTGCACCAGTACCAACTCTCAAAACTTTATTTTGCATTCTATCAATGTTATATAAGTGAGATTTGGCTGCTGCCCCATAAACAAAACACCCCTAATCAATTGGTGGTCTCATCAAAACCCTTTAAATATATATTAATGCCTGCTTATCTGCTCCCCAATGGTATCCAGATATAGCTCTCATTAGATAGATTACTTTTTTACATTTTGTTTCTAGTTTTACACCATGTATCTTCCATATACATCTTTCATCAAGCCAAATTCCCAGGTATTTAAATTCGTTTACTTTTTCAGTTGATTGCCCATATAAATGCAGACCTGGTTCATCCATTTTTCTCTTCCTAGTGAGATACATATAGCAAGACCTACTGGTTGAAAGTTTAAATCCCCAATCGTATGACCATTGTTCTACCTTTAGAATAGCCTCCTAATCTTTCTCAGCTCACTTGCATCATCTCTACCCCAAATCCATATGGCTCCATCATCTGCATATAGTGATGAATATATCCTTCTGTCTAGATTCATAAACATATAATTGATCACAATGTTAAATAACACTGGACTAATGACACTTCCTTGAGGGATGCCGTTAACTACATTGTACTCATCAGATAACTCCGGCCCCAATTTAACTCTAAACCTTCGCTCTGATAGAAAATCTTGTACCCAGTTGAAAAAATCTTCCACCAATGCCCATTCTATTCATTTGAATTAGCAGTCTTTCCCTCCACATAGTCATATGCTTTTTCAATATCAAGGAAAACAATCGCCATCAATTCTTTCATCTTAAACAATTTCTCTATTTCATTACTTTAACAACAGCATCCATATTCCTGAATCCATTCTGGTATGATGCTATTAGCCCTCTCTGTTCTGCAATATAGTTAAGTCTTCGGACCAAAATCTTTTCCATCCATTTGTATAGATGTGAAGTTAAGGCGATGGGCCTATAATTTCCAGCATGTTTTGGGTCTTTAAAAGGTAAAATGAGTGCACTCTTCCAACTTTTTGGCATCAATCCAGGATGATACTCAGTACTTGATCAGGTAACTTACAGAACATAGCATAACTTAATTGGTCCTGACCCGTTACTGTGTATCCAGTGCCGTGTATTGCTATTTTTAACTCACTCATATATTCACATCAGCATCAAGAGTGGAGTCTTCATTATCTTTTTTCCCAATTACATCACGGTTTTCTCTTAGCACTTCCTCTTTCCTCTTTTAATGAAGATCATCGAAGTGATTTGCACTGTGTATATTGGCAAATATTTTACCCAATATATTAGCCTTTTCTTTATCTGTTACAGCAATTATTTCTCCATCCTCTAGCACTATTAAAATGGTAAAAAGGACTAATGCCTGCCAAAATTAACACTTGAATATAAGAGCAAGTGATTCAAACTGTTATGTTTTTTTTGCTATATTTGGTCGAAATATTCCAATCAACACATTTCATCCACCATATGCTCCATTCTAATGCCTCTCAAAAACGCCTGGGCAAATTACTGGGTGCACTGTCCAGCTGCCAATGTCTCAGTTGGCATATATGTGATGTCACACAGACAGTTTTGGGGAAAGTATTTTCTGTGTTTTTACATTACAAAAATACAGAACCCTAAAATATATTGATATAAAATATGAAACAATCTCTATCAAGTCCATCAAATACAAACTTGTGATCTTATGACACTTATGATCTTCTCCACAGGAGATGTAGACGACACCACGGTGACTTCAACAGGTCCACCAGAAGTGGCTCCATTTTTGAGGGTTCACGCTTGGAACTTTCAGTATGGCTCAGGCTTATGCACAAGTTAGTACATTATGTTTTATAAAGCGTGTATATGGTGTAAGTAGTTGTAAAATACATGTCGGTAAAATGCTTCTAATTGTGATAGAGTGGAATCACGCCAGGTGTGTTGTACACAGCATGGTTTGTGCACGGTAAAGGTTGATAGTGTGGGAACTGGGCTTGTGCTGCTTGATGATGATTCCAGTCAGTTTGCTGAAGTAATGCAAAAGGGAGTTTAATGATGTGCATTTCAGAAGTACAATGTAATAGTAAGTAGCACAAGCTGTGCTCCATCCAGCGCATTTCCTGTTTGCAAATTGCAAGTCTGACACAGAGCTTAATATAATGGAGTAAAATCGGAGTTGAAAAGCAGAAAAGCAGGCACTTAGTTAGGATGCAAAAAAGAATACCAGGATAGAATGAAAATTAAACTATTAGGTAACATTTTTTTCTTCTACACAATGAAAGGAAACCATGGGTGGGACTAGAGAAATTATTTCTTTGGAATTTTCCCCCTTTTTCTCCCCAATTGTATCCGGCCAATTACCCCACTCCTCTGGACTGTCCCGGTTGCTGCTCCACCCCCTCTGCCAATCCGGGGAGGGCTGCAGACTACCTACCACATGCCTCCTCCAATACATGTGGAGTCGCCAGTCGTTTCTTTTCACCTGACAGTGAAGAATTTCACCAGGGGGGAGGATCACACTATTCCCCCCAGTTCTCCCTCCCCCCTGAACAGACACCCGACCAGAGGAAGCGCTAGAGCAGTGACCAGGACACATATCCACATCTGGCTTCCCACCCGCAGACACGGCCAATTGTGTCTGTAGGGATGCCCGACCAAGCCGGAGGTAACAGGGATTTGAACCGGCGATCCCCGTGTTGGTGGGCAACGAAATAGATCGCCACACCACCCGGACGCCCCGAAAAAATAATTTATGACTAACAGCTTGTAAATAAGAAACCATTATGTTGTTAGATGACTACAAATTGTCTATATTTCATCAAGGTTAAAAATATTGTGAGGGACAAGGAAAATTAATTGTACTCAGGCTACTTAGAGTGCATGCTAAATTCAAATGAAATCTTGGTAAAGTTTCCCCATGTGTGACAGCTTACACATGCTCATAACGTAGCATTTTAACCAGGACAGATTGTACAACCACAGTAAAGGAGCAGCAGGGAAGTACTAAACATTTAGCAATTGTATAATCTCAGTAAAGGGAAGGTATATATACTGCAACAGCCAACAGTCCCTAAATATATGTAGTAATTCAGAGTTTCGAAAGTTTGGGACTCCCCAAATCGTTATTTTTCCTTAAATTCCTTATGTAGAACTAAATAGCAATTTCATGACAGGAACATTATGATGTCATCTGTAGTTAATTCCACAATGAGATCAGCCACAAAAAGTAGAACACTATCATTGACTTTATCCTCCTGCATAGTGATGTGTACATGAACACCTAGTATTTGATTATTGCAAATGTGCTCCAGAATCAACACCTTTTGCGTTATGTTAATGACTGTCTCTGACAACACGATCAAATGTAAACCACATTTCAACATTTCTTATCATGTACACATAACTGCAGCTCTGTACAAATGTGCAGTCTTCATAAAAGTGTGTTTTTATAATAAGTGTGTTCATCATTGTTCAGCCATAGTGTATGGGTGTCATGCATATCGATTAACAATATTGTGTCTGTTCAGTCTGGCTCAAGGTCTCAGGGGGAGACATGTGGACTTGATCGAGAGTGGTGTTTGTGGGAGTAGCACTTCAATCACCCGGGAATATGACATTCTTCATGACACCTGCTATAAATGGGTTGGTGTGTGCAATTAGGTTTTGTGAGTACTGACAGCATAAAGATTTAGAATTGCACTTACTCGGTATGTCACATAAATGAAAATGACCATGCTAATGACTTTTTAATTTCCTTCAGTACAGTCGCAGAAGATTTGGTGGAACCTGGAGAAGAGCTTGCTCATGGGTATTCGGAATGCTGGAGGTGGCAGGGGAACGTCGAAGGCCAGTGCTTAATTTGGAGAACCAGTGTTCTAGAAGTGTCTTGATGCATGCTCAATAATCCAGGTAAGAAAATCAAAGAAGGTTGAATCAGTTCATCTGGATGCAACGTTTATTGACAGATATGTTTCATCACTCAACTAAATGACATCTTCAGTCTAAACTGACTGCAGGTATCCCCACCCATATAAACAATACAGTTGCATAATGACCGAAACCAACGACCAGTTTCATATGCAAATATGGGTGTGGAATTTCAATGGCCATGTGTACGATTCACATATGACTTGGGAATGTTTGCAATCACATTATTTTAAGATGGCGACAGATGTACTCTTAGCCCCCCCCCCCCCCCCGTTTCTGCGATGGTGTTGTTATGTTAACTGGGCATTTGTCAAAACCAGGAAGATTCCCAAACAGTGCACCAGCCAATCGAAGAGAGAAGGACAACAGCTACCCACATGTAAACCAGCGGTGATTCCGTATGTGGTGGGAGTGTCAGTGTTCAGACGTCTCGTCTCATCTCTCATCTCATCATCAGCCGCTTCTCTGCGGTTGGGTCGCAGTGGCAGAAAGCTAAGTAGGGCACTACAGACATCCCTCCCCCCAGCAACACCCTCCAGCTCCTCCTGGGGGATCCCAAGGTGTTCCCAAGCCAGATTGGACATGTAGTCCCTCCAGTGAGTTCTGGGTATACCCCAGGGTCTTCTCTCAATTAGCCTTGCCCGGAAAGCCTCCAAAGGAAGGTGCCCAGCAGGCATCCTAATCAGATGCCCAAACCACCTCAACTGCCCCCTTTGATGCGAAGGAGCAGCGGCTCTACTCCGACCTCCCTCTGGATGTCCGAGCTCCTCACCCTATCTGCAAGGCTGAGCCCAGACACCCTATGGAAGAAACTAATTTCAGCCGCTTGTATCCATGATCTCACCCTTTCAGTCACTACCCCAAACTCGTGACCATAGGTGAGGGTTGGAATGAAGATTGACTGGTAAATTGAGAGCTTTGCTTTCCAGCTCAGCTCCCTCTTCACCACAATGGCCCGGTACAATGTCCGCATTACTGCTGATGCTGCACCAATTCGCCTGTCAATATCCCGCTCCATCCTACCCTCACTAGTGAACAAGACCCAGAGATATACCTGAACTCCTCCACTTGAGGCAAGAACTCATCCCCAACCTGGAGGGAGCAATCCACCATTTTCCGGTAGAGAACCATGGACTCAGACTTGGAGGTACTGACTCTCGTTCCAGCCATTTCACATTCAGCTGTAAACCACCCCAGTGGCTGGAGGTCGGGTTCTGATGAAGCCAACAAAATCACATCATCTGCGAAGAGCAGAGATGCAATTCTGAGGTTCCCATGCCTTGAGATCATGTCCATGAATATCACAAACAGAATCAGAGACAAGGGATGACCTTGGCAGAGTCCGACACCTACCGAAAACGTGTTTCACTTTGTGCCGATAATGCGGATACAGCTCTCACATTGGTTATACTAGGACCCAATGGCTTGTAGCAACTGCCCCAGTACCCCGTACTCCCGCAGTACCCCCCACAGAGCGACCCGGGGTACACAGTCATAAGCCTTCTCCAAGTCCACAAAACACATGTAGACTGGCTGGTCAAACTTCGGTGCCTCCCTCAGGACTTCCACAAGGGTTAAGCGTTGGTCCATTGTTCCATGGCCAGAACGGCATCCGCATTTTTCCTCCTGGATCCGAGTGTAGCACTATCTATCCCTTTTAACTGTCAAGGACAACGCTCCTGAGTTCTCTATACAACTCGGTATCCAATAAACTATTAAAGTATGGTAACTTCGCTTTTTATGTGTTTAAAGTATGTTCTAAAGGCTATAAATGTCTTACAGTGTCATCTGGTAACTCCAACTAAAAATGTTGACTACCCCTTTAAGGCGCTTAAATATGGCATATGACCCCTTTAAGGCAATCTAACATGGTCTAGACACCTCAATGTGTCACCGAGTAACTTATATTAAAACGGTGGACTAGCCCTTTAAGGTTCTAAACATGTCACTTACCATAGCCTAGACACCACAGGAATAAACACACATGAATAATCCACACTCACACAGGTACATAGAATTATATATACAAATGTATTATGAGTAATAATTATTAGAATGAATGAAAGTAATAAGCCTCCATGGCTAACAAGCATCTGCATTCATATACACACAAATTAATCAGCCTAACACATTAGCATACAGCTCAACAACCCTATAATTAAGCCGGCAATAAAATAAAAGAAAGTCAACCCCCAGTTGCAGGCCTGTTTCTTTATCGGGTACGTTGGGACCCTAAACAGCCCTCTTCGCTCCCCTTGGAAGCCCACACATCCAGCTTGTACTCACAATGAATGCTCCTCTTCGTCTCAGTGCAGCAGCGAACGTCAGGCCGGCAGCCATCCTAGCTAACTGGCTAGTTAGCCGTTAGCACCATCTCACGGTCGAACCGTGCGCTCGCCTCGGCAGCACAGCACGGCAACAGACGACTCCTTCTGCGTTCCACGATGGTCGCATGAACCCACCACTACACTGTAACTGATAACGTTACTTCGCTAAACTAGAAGACGGCCCGACTCACTGTGGGGAGAGCCCCTCACCGCATCCAGTCCATTCGCCCGTCTTGCTGTGCTAGCAACGAACACCGACTGGCTAGCTCGCTCCGTAACGTCGCTGGGTCCACATATGGGACTGACGAGTAGTCAGTTTGTCTCCCCAATACACACAAACAGTTCCCGGGATGGGTCTCGGTCAGACACCCGCACACATCACTGTTCACTAAACTTCAATTACATTTCTCTCACCGCAAAATAGCATATAACAACTCGACATCAAACTGCTCCGTTGCTCACACAAGGGACGAGTGACCTACTTTCTCCCAGTCCAGTCTGTTCGCGCTGACGTTCCCTCTGCCCTCTCAACCAATCACATTCAAGGTAAGGTATTCTCTCCACAGCCAACCAATCACAACAATGGTAAGTTTCAACACTAAAAGTAAATGCATTTCATATTGGAAAACAACTGTTTTGCAGAACAATATCAACAATATAATATATTCATATTCAAAATGTATACAAAATAACCAACATAGCCCAAACTCTTATCTAATAGTGCAATTGTGGTGGACACGTATTGGGGACAGAATTCAACCCAGGAACTAAGGGTTAAGTCATGGTTGCCCTGGCAGGTTAACGCAGGGTTAAGTTATGGTTGTCCAGCCAGTTTTCTGGTTATTCTTGCCACCTCCGCTCAGTCGAGCTGTGGGTTTTGTTTGTCTCGCTGATTTACCGTGGATTAAAGAAAGTTGCCTACACGGCTAAAGTGTGAACCTACGGTCTTCTCCGTTCCTTCGGCTCTACACTGGTGACCCCGACGTCGGTTTTCGGATAAGTTTTCTGAAACCACACACATTATGGCTACGAACGCCGTTGCAATTAAACTGCCGGAGTTTTGGGAGACTTCCGCGGCTACATGGTTCGCGCAGGCTGAGGCACAGTTCGCGCTCAGAGACATAACAGCAGACGAGACCAGGTACTACTACGTAGTGGCAGCGCTGGGGTGCGCTACGGCTTCCAGGATAAGCGGTTTCATAACCAACCCACCGGCCGATGGTAAATACGCCGCACTTAAACATCTCCTCCTTGAAACTTTTGAACTGTCAGCAACGGAGAGAGCACGTCGCCTCTTCGCAATTCAGGGCTTGGGAGATGGCAAACCATCGGAGCTAATGAGCAGGATGTTAAACCTACTGGGTCAAGAAAAGCCATGTTTCCTGTTTATGGAGCTGTTTCTGCGCAACATGCCGCCCCACGTCCAGACTGCGCTCGCTAACTCCACCATCACTGATCCCCGTGAGCTGGCAAAGGAGGCTGACCGATTCTTCGTCGCTACACAACGTTCCTCCCATGCCGGGGTGCTGGCTCCTACCTTCACTGGCCCCCCGCCGACATCGCGGGCGTGGCCCGACGGTGGCGCCACAGCATCAGACCGCTACAAGCCCTCTGGACTCTGTATGTACCACGCTCGATTTGGTGCGAAAGCTAAACGGTGCCGTTCCCCCTGCAACTACAGGCCGACGGGAAACGAGAGGGCCAACACTCAGTAGTGGCCATGAGTGTTGGCGATACGAGCAGGCTACTCTTCATCCTCGACACCATCTCCGGTCGGCGATTTCTTTGTGACACGGGCGCACAGAGAAGCGTGCTCCCTGCTACTGACGTCGACATCATGGGCGGGGAGCGGGGCCCCCAGTTGGCGACGGCTGACGGCAGCCCTATCCACACCTACGGCGTGCGGTCTGTAGAACTGTGTTTTGGTGGACAACGTTTCACGTGGGAGTTCGTCATGGCCAATGTAACGCTTCCCCTCCTCGGAGCTGATTTTTTGTGCGCTTACGGTTTGCTAGTGGACATTCAGAACAGCCGTCTGGTCGATGCCTTAACCTTCTCCTCCTTCGCATGTACGCGGAGGGAAGCGGCCTATGCAGGTCTAGCCAACTCTCTCTCAGAGGCAGACAAGTTCACCCGCCTCCTCGCTGAGTTCCCTGACCTCACCCAGCCTACCTTCTCTGCACCCACCGCTAAGCATGGGGTGGAGCATCACATTGCTACGAAGGGGCCCCCGGTCTACGCCAGAGCCAGGCGTCTCGACCCCGCCAAACTCGCCATTGCCAAGTCTGAGTTCGAGCACCTGGAACGCATGGGGATCATTCGCCGCTCTGACAGCCCGTGGGCGTCCCCACTCCACATCGTCGCTAAGCCTGATGGAGGTTGGCGCCCATGCGGGGACTACCGCCGACTAAATGACGCCACCACGCCTGACCGCTATCCTGTCCCGCATATCCAGGACTTTTCTGCAAACCTGTCTGGCAAATGCGTCTTCTCAAAAGTCGACCTGGTCCGTGGTTATCATCAAGTTCCCGTGCACCCCTCAGACATCCACAAGACAGCGGTGACAACCCCATTCGGCCTATTTGAATTCCTACGAATGCCATTTGGACTCAAAAACGCGGCCCAGTCCTTTCAGCAGCTGATGGATTCAGTGCTCCGTGGCCTTCCTTTCATCTTCGTCTATTTGGACGACATACTCATCGCCAGCGCCTCCGAGGAAGAACACCTGTCCCATCTTCATGCCCTCTTCACACGCCTCAGCCAGCATGGGCTGATCGTCAACCCGGCGAAGTGCCGGTTCGGGCTCACAGCCATTGATTTCCTCGGGCACCGCATCACTGGGGACGGGGCAGTCCCCCTGCCCTCAAAGGTGGAAGCGGTGGCGGCCTTTCCGCGCCCCCAAACAGCTCGTGCGCTCAGGGAGTTCATCGGGATGGTGACATTCTACCACCGCTTCATTCCTCGAGCCGCCTTTATCATCCGGCCACTGTACGAGGCGCTGAAAGGCATGTCCCCCAACCAGGCGGTCGACTGGACAGCAGAGCGGGACCGTGCGTTCACCGAGACTAAAGCTGCGCTCTCCCAGGCTACCCTGCTAGCGCATCCTTCACCTACAGCGCCTATTTCCATAACCACGGATGCATCGGACTATGCTGTTGGTGCGGTTCACGAACAGTGGGTGGGGGGGGCTTGGCAGCCTTTGGCCTTTTTCAGTCGCCAGCTTACACCCCGAGAGCGCAAGTATAGTACTTTTGACAGGGAACTCCTCGGTCTCTGGCTCGCCGTCCGGCATTTCCGTTTTCTGCTAGAGGGCCGCGAGTTTACTGCGTACGTGGACCACAAGCCCCTCACGTTTGCCATGTCCAAGACGGCCGAGCCATGGTCCGCTCGCCAGCAGCGACAACTCTCCTACATTTCGGAATTCACTACCGACATCCAGCACGTCGCTGGTAAGTCTAACCAGGTAGCTGACTGCCTGTCTAGGGCAGTGATTGGAGCGGTCCACCTAGGCCTTGATTATGCACCGATGGCTGCTGACCAGGCCACGGACCCGAGCATCCTCCGTCTCCGGGCCTCCGACACAGGGCTCCGCCTGCAGGACGTTCCTTTCAGCGACACAGGTGTCACCCTCCTGTGTGACGTCTCCACAGGACAGCCCAGGCCCATCGTCCCGCACAGCTGGAGACGCCCCGTATTTGAAGCTGTGCACGGCCTCTCTCATCCAGGCGGTAAGCCATCCGTGCGCCTGACCTCTGCTAAGTTTGTGTGGGAGGGACTTAAGAGAGACGTGAAAGCGTGGGCCGACTCGTGTGTTGCCTGTCAGCGGGCTAAGATACACCGCCACATTAAGGCGCCCCTGGAACGCTTCGCAGTGCCGGAGAGACGATTTGACCATGTCCACGTCGACCTGGTTGGTCCCCTACCCCCCTCCCATGGGTTCACCTACCTCTTCACTGTGGTGGACAGGACTACGCGCTGGCCTGAAGCTGTTCCCCTGGCATCCACGACGTCTGCTGATGTGGCCCGGGCTTTTATTGGGTCGTGGGTCTCACGTTTCGGTACGCCTTCCGACCTTTCATCTGACCGTGGGCCACAGTTTACTTCAGAGCTATGGAATGCTGTGGGTGAGGCTCTGGGCGTCAAGCTTCATCGCACTACCGCCTACCACCCTCAGGCGAACGGCCTATGTGAGCGCTTCCACCGGTCCATGAAGGCTGCGCTTCGGGCTACTCTCAAGGACTGCAACTGGGTTGACAAGCTCCCATGGGTCATGCTGGGCCTGCGGACCGCCCCGAAGGAAGACCTACAAGCCTCCTCTGCGGAGCTGGTGTACGGCACGCCGCTGCGAGTCCCAGGCGATTTCATGCCCAATGCAACGCGTCCCTGGTCAGCTGTGGACCAACGAGCCTCCTTGCTGGACGGGGTCAGAGCTTTCACACCCGTCCCTACCGCCCAACACGGCGCTCCGGTGTCCCAGGTGCCCCCAGGTCTGCAGTCAGCGGACTACGTGTTCATCCGTCACGACGCACACCGCCCCCCTCTGCAACCCCCTTATGACGGCCCCTTCCGCGTCCTGGAACGGGGAACTAAGCACCTGGTGGTGGATTTTGGGGGCACGGCCGAGCATGTTTCAGTGGACCGAGTTAAACCCGCACACCTGGACTTGACGCAGCCGTTGGAGTTAGCCCAACCTCCTCGTCGCGGTCGTCCCCCGGCTCCGCCTCCTCCCCCCGTGGAGGCCCGAGCTGCCTCTTCTGCTCCTCAGGCCGACCTCCACAGCCCCGCGTCAATGCCTCCCACAGACACTCCGGCCCCTGTTATCCGGAGCCGCCGCGGACGGCCTGTCGTCCACCCGCGCCTGCCTGACTTCGATTACTAGGGCGAATTCTGGGGGGGCTCATGTGGTGGACACGTATTGGGGACAGAATTCAACCCAGGAACTAAGGGTTAAGTCATGGTTGCCCTGGCAGGTTAACGCAGGGTTAAGTTATGGTTGTCCAGCCAGTTTTCTGGTTATTCTTGCCACCTCCGCTCAGTCGAGCTGTGGGTTTTGTTTGTCTCGCTGATTTACCGTGGATTAAAGAAAGTTGCCTACACGGCTAAAGTGTGAACCTACGGTCTTCTCCGTTCCTTCGGCTCTACACAATATAATATATCTAAGGCCTATAATTTAACCACAGGGTTACACGAGGTTCGACAATCGGTCTGAGCCTCCTTTCCAGCACCCTAGACTAGACTTTCCCAGGGAGGCTGAGCAATGTGATGCCCTGATAATTGGACCACACCCTCCTGTTGAGACGTATATTTTCCAAACGTCACATCTCAATCGCTTTCAAGCCCCAAAACATACTGCACCAGAAGTTGGTCCACTCCAAGGATCGGACTGCATCGGCAGAATTCACCATAATCGGTTGGCGTTCTGGGTGAGGTAGACACAGGCCCATTAAGAAAAGGTTTCTGGGTTGACAGGGTGGAGCTAGGAGGAGGTTTGTGGGAGCGGCGCCATGTTGTTGGTTGGGAGAAGAAGTAAAAGACACATGCGTTCATGTAGTCAATGAGAGAAACTGCCACTTTGTATTCTGTATCAATATTGTAATACGATTTTTTTAAATTTATGCTTTTAATACAAGAGAGAGAATAGGGTTATGTGGGGTTGGGGGAGGGTGTCTTCTAGGGGAGGGGAGGAAGATATTGTAACGTGCATGGATAAGTAGACACGCTGGCCGCGGGCTGGCGGGTCTGACTCTTTAGTCTAGCGGCTAGCGATGTCTCCTGCGGTGCGGGCGATACGGGTTCGCTTCCCGGCCGCGGCAGTTCCTGCGGTTGCGTTGTCCCCCGAATCCGCTACAATATGTTTGTTATATTATAGCCACATACATTGTATAAGAATGCTGGCTTTTGTACCTTATTCTGCAGTGTGATGAAAAATAAATAAAAACATTGTTAAAAAAAAAATATGCAGGCGCTCTTAGCGGATTCCCCCCGCCATTTGACTTACCGGAGTCACTACTTCATGACTCCTCGTGGTGGCGCTTATCAACTGAATGAGGGTAAACTTGTGGCGACGAAGAAGAAACTAACGGGGTGAAAATGGCGGACAGCGTGGACGGCGGGAGAATGCAACTCATAGAGGCGCCGTCGTCTTTCAAGTCGAAAGTCTGGGCCCACTTCGGCTTTTACAATACTGATGGGACAGACAAAACCGATAAAGACTACGCGATACGAAAGTTAAGCAGACGGGAAACACCACGAACATGCATGGCCACCTTGTTCATCATCGTCCTGATCTCGTCGTGGAGAAAACGACTAAGCTTCCTTTTACATACTCGAGTGCTACCAGTATTAGCAAGTCTATCGCTGGGTTTATTTGCAAGGACCTTGGCCAATACAGTGTAGTTTAAAATGAAGGTGTTCCTCGAAGGCTTCAAACACTGGAACCAAGATATGACCTACCGAGTCGGAAGATATTTCACTGAAAGAGCTTTTCCAGCGCTGTATGCACAGACGAGACGGGTGCAACCATTAGCACCATTAGCCTTCAGACCAATGCAGAGACGAGAGCAAAGGTGTGTGTTTTTTAATGTATTTATTATTTTTGAGATATGTATTTTTTTGCATCAGTGTATTTGTTTTCTTTTAGTTTTCTGTAAAGTTAATTTACACAGATTGAAAATATTTTAGTGAGGCATAGTTGTATCCTTCCTTTAAACATTTTAACTCCAGAACTGTTCTGCTTTCTGGCAGCTAGGCCTTTTACCAGTTTATGACTTTTACATTGGAATGGTGGCACATGGACAAGCTGCAGTCGTGTGTGTGTGTGTGTGTGTGTGTGTGTGTGTGTGTGTGTGTGTGTGTGTGTGTGTGTGTGTGTGTGTGTGTGTTAAAAAGGCACTAAACTAAGACTATGAACTTTGTTGTACTTTGTTTCATTTCAGCTGTCAAATTCTGTGAAACTGACACCACAATGCAGTGAGTACATAATTCCAGTTTTTTGCCTTTTAGGGGTATGTTTTCTTCAGTTACACAGATATCGTGAGGTATCGTAGATGGTTGTCTTGCAATTTATCGCAGAATCGCTGTACTTTGATACTATCGTTATCATGGGCAACGTATCATGATAGTATCGTATCGTGGGTTACTCTGTGATTCCGAAACCTACTTTTCTACTCTGGCCTGCTCTTTATGAGCTGCTGCACTGCTGGATGAACTAATTTTCAAAAGCATAGACCCATTTCTCCGCTCGTTATTATTCCAGATTGCACAATAAAGTAGAAGACGTATACCTGGAGTGGGTGTAGTATGTAGCATGCCTGCCGAAGGCACAGATGTAAGAAATTATTGTCGCAACTGCCATGAGAAAAGGGCAAAAGCATTTGTTTTTATTGCACTTTATCCATTAGTAGATATACGTTTTGGTAGCACATCACAACTGTGGAGTACGTTATACCACAAATACTTAATAGGAACAGCAGGAAGTCATCGTTGTCCACCTTCCGACTATTTAGAAGCACTGTACCCCGTATCTAGTACTTACAAAATATTTACAGTATAATTTAGTTCTTCTCTCCTCTAAAATACCCAATTGTTGCTCTCCTGTTCCACTGTACCTATAAGTAGCAGTAGGAACCGGTAAGTATTTTATATGTACTGATTCATATGAGGGAATTAAACTGGAAATGTCAGGGAAATTACACTGTAAATCACGGGCTGTATTATAATCTGTTACCACGTTTTCACTGCTGGTTATGTCAGCCTAAAACAGGAGTCAACCGAATCGAAATGATTTCCTTTTACTTGGAGCCTGTGAGTGTTGGACAAATAAAGCATCTGACATTGATCATGTTTTACCCTGAAAACAAAAAGTCCAGGTAATTCGTCTTCACTTCGTTTTTCCGATTGGCCATATGCTGAATTTGTATGCATTCCAGCTTTTTCTTTTCCCGGAAGACAACTTTTGTTGTACATCAGCTGCCCTCCAATCAATTTCTGCCTGGCTTATCCTGGGCACATATTCCACTCAATCCTAATTATGCAGGTCCACACCTGCATGTATATTAACTCTGGCAAGTATCACGTGCATGCTTGTAGAAGATTGTATTAATGATTTCATGAGGTCATCCATTAATCTGTCAGTTACGGGATGAAAGTGGGCGAGCCTTAGGCTTCAGGGAACACGCTGTAGATTGGTTGCATGTGTATGACAAGCCGGCTCCAGCACAAGACCTGCATACATTTTACCAGAGATGTCTGGAGCCGTGTGTTCCCTCTGGAGCTAGACAGTCCGCTCAAATACAGAAAATAGATGTGGACACGAAAAAGCACACAGACATATGTACACACACAACTTCACTACCCCGTACACACGTGCTCAACCAAGCATGCACCCACACAACACTGATACACAGCCGTAGACACACACTATGCCACTCCTCCCCCCACACGCAGATATAAACTCACAACCCCCTTACACAAACATACACACGCCACACTACTCTTTCCCAGTGCCGAAGAGGTTGTTGCCAAGGCTCAGAAGTAGCGAGCTGATTGGTTGCCTCAACTCATCACTAAACAAACCCAGCAGTCTGATTGGCTGGCTCCAGAGAGGAAGCTTTTGAACCTGTTCTCCCCATCTCCTTGCGCACCAACCACTGGATCTCTCATTACACTCATCACCGGCACTGCTCATCCACTTTAATTAGCTCAGCTACACAGTGGTGTTTTTCCTTTAACTGCTTTTACTGTAGCAAGGCAAAGTAAGGTGGTTAAAGAAAGGGGGGGGGAATCCCCTTTCCCTGGACAGATCTGTGTATATCCATCTATGTATGGTGTATCAGTTAGTATCACAGCACAATAGCGGCTTCATCAAGCCTGTGCTTTAAGCAGGTGGAGAGCTGAATGGCCAACTGAATGAGTACTTATGTGTGTATATATTTATGTATATATGCCCAATGAGTGCTGGGATAGGCTCCAGCACCCCATGACCCTAATTAGGATAAGCGGCTTTGAAAATGACTGAATGAATGAATATATATATATATATATATATATATGTCTATTATAGAACATAAGAAAAACGCTTTCGTATAGTAGTCAGTAGTAAGAGCAGTATTAGTAGGATTAGTAGCACACACAGAAGAGAGAGAGCTTCCTTGTTGTGTGTTGGTTTATCTCTGCTGTAAGCACAAACGACAAAAGATGTCCTCTACCTGGGGGTGAGTGCATGTGAGTTTGCCTGAGCGAGTGTGCACGTGTGGCAGCTGCGAGACAGCATGCTTGCGCCTCTTCTGAGCGCAATTGTGCATGTGTGTGTGAAGGACAGTGTGTATATGTGTCTCAGCCCTGTGCCTGTGTGGTATGTGTGAGATTGTGCATGTTTGAGAACACTACCATGGAGCCATCGAATTAAACAAGGACACTGGGCCCACAGCAGCCCCTCACTGTTGTTACACCGCCAAAAGGAGTGCAGTCTCTGTGCAGAGGTGATAGGTAGGATTTTTTTTTTTTATGATGCCTCCTTCAGAATCACAGGAAATCATTTATACCAACCCCTTATCACTGGGGAAATTAGTACCTTCAAAAAGTCAAGCCAAGCCAGCGAAAACCTCACGTTTCCCCCTTTACAGTCCTCCCCGCTCAGCCTTCCCAGCCTCGTCTAACTACTTGATTTTTCCTCCATCAATAAATAGTTATTTTATCCATCTGGATCATGGAGTCAGGTACACAGGCAAGGGAAAAGATTTGAAACATGATGAGGATGTGTCTGTTGGACAGCTAATCCACCAATTTTGCGATTATTATGACAGTTTAAACAGTGTTCTTATATATTGTTAGATTTGCCATTTTTATAAGGGTAAGAACTGCTTGCTGCATCTTGTTTGTGGTTCTCAATGCAAGAGGGAGGGACAGGGCGGGGAAACCACGGATTCCAGCTTTAAGCTGGATGGAATGTATCTTTTTTCCCAATAAAAAAGGAATACCATCTTGGACGTCCGGGTGGCGTGGCGGTCTATTCTGTTGCCTACCAACACGGGTTCGAATCCCCGTGTTCCTTCCGGCTTGGTTGGGCATCCCTACAGACACAATTGGCTGTGTCTGCCGGTTGGAAGCCGGATGTGGGTATGTGTCCTGGTCGCTGCACTAGCACCTCCTCTGGTCAGTCAGGGCGCCTGTTCGGGGTGGAGGGGGAACTGGGGGGAATAGCGTGATCCTCCCATGCGCCGCGTCCCCCTGACAAAACTCCTCACTGTCAGGTGAAAAGAAGCGGCTGGCGATTCCACATGTATCGGAGGAGGCATGTGGTAGTCTGCAGGGGTGGAGTAGCAACCGAGACGGCTCGGAAGAGTGGGGTAATTGGCCAAGTACAATTGGGGAGAAAAATATGGAAAAAGACAAAAAAAAAAAAAGAATACCTTCTCATACATAATTCGGTCTCAGCATCTTCAACAGAAAAACATGTATTTATTGGTCTTTATTAAGTAAATAGAGAGGACCACAAGCTAAAGAGAAGTGAATCAAAAGCACATATCTCTGCACTGTATACCTGTCATTTCTTTTATTAGGTGGTCAGAGTTCAACTGTGTTTCAATGATCTTGTATATTTTACAAGGCGATGCATTAGTGTTATTTATAAGCAGCCGTTTTACTTTCCGTCAGTGCTGTCACTCCTTGTGTGTTTACTGCTCTTCCTCATTCACCTCTACTGTGACAGGAAGTGGAAGGGGAAATATTTCTTTCCTCAATGTAGGCACATATCTGCGGCTTTGCATGTTTCATTTTCAACAATCAAAAGTGTGGATGTTATAGAACAACTCATATAATGCATCCCAGAAATACAAATATAAAAAAAAAAGGTTTTATTAGATGTGCTAAATTCTCTGGTTCGATAAAATCATCTCAAGATGGGTAGAAAAGAGTTTAGAAACAAACAAACAAAAGAGAAAAATCTTTTCACTCATTACAGCTTCCTGGGATTCAACCAATCAACATCTCGGGGGTTTTGGTTTGTGGCATAAAGACATAAATGTGTTAATCACAAATTACAAAAATGCATTACATATATGATTTATTTTACCGCCATTCCTTGTCTATGTGTGTGCAAGTGCATGTGCATGTCAGTAGACGTGGTAGTTTGTGAACATTTCTGTGTGACTTGTTTGGATTTTGTTACTGATGCACGGGCCTTCCTTGTTGGTCTGTCACAAGTTGGAGGTGGTAGAGATCTAAAATCAGCCAATAAAACTATTTCACTTTTGAATTCTGTAAGTGTAGTATGAGAGGCAGAGAAAAAAAAGGTGCTTCTATTCACCACCTACAGACACACACACACACACACACAATAAAGCTGACCAGCTAATTTGTGCTGACACACCTTATGTCATGGTCGCAGTACAGGTCTGCACTAAATACAAACCCCAATTCCAATGAAGTTGGGACGTTGTGTAAAACGTGAATAAAAACAGAATACAATGATTTGCAAATCCTTTTCAACCTATATTCAATTGAATACACTACAAAGACAAGATATTTAATGTTCAAACTGATAAACGTTGTTTTTTTGCAAATATTCACTCATTTTGAATTTGATGCCTGCAACACGTTCCAAAAAAAGCTGGGACAGGGGCAACAAAAGACTGGGAAAGTTGAGGAATGCTCAAAAAAACACCTGTTTGGAACATTCCACAGGTGAACGGGTTAATTGGAAACAGGAAAGTGTCATGATTGTGTATAAAAGGAGCATCCCCGAAAGGGTCAGTCGTTCACAAGCAAGGATGGGGCAAGGTTCACCACTTTGTGAACAACTGCGTGAGCAAATAGTCCAAAAGTTTAAGAACAACGTTTCTCAACATACAATTGCAAGGAATCTAGGGGTTTCCTCATCTACAGTCCGTAATATCAAAACATTCAGAGAATCCGGAGAAATCTCTGCACGTAAGCGGCAAGGCCGAAAACCAACATTGAATGTCCGTGACCTTCGATCCTTCAGGCAGCATTGCATTAAAAACCGACATCATTCTGTAAAGGATATTACCACGTGGGCTCAGGAACACTTCGGAAAACCATCGTCAGTTAACACAGTTCATCGCTACATCTGCAAGTGCAAGTTAAAACTCTACCATGCAAAGCGAAAGCCATATATCAACACCACCCAGAAATGCAGCCGGCTTCTCTGGGCCCGAGCTCATCTGAGATGGACTGACGCAAAGTGGAAAAGTGTGCTGTGGTCGTGACGAGTCCACATTTCAAATTGTTTTTGGAAATCATGGACGTCATGTCCTCCGGGCTAAAGAGGAAAAGGACCATCCAGATTGTTATCAGCGCAAAGTTAAGAAGGCAGCATCTGTGATGGTATGGGGGTGTGTTAGTGCAAAAGGTACATACAGGTTTTGGAGCAACATATGCTGCCATCCAAGCGATGTCTTTTTCAGGGACGTCCCTGGTTATTTCAGCTAGACAAGACCAAGTCACATTCTGCACATGTTACAACAGCATGGCTTCGTAGTAAAAGAGTGCGGGTACTAGACTGGCCTGCCTGCAGTCCAGACCTGTCTCCCATTGAAAATGTGTGGCGCATTATGAAGCACAAAATACAACAACGGAGACCCCGGACTGTTGAGCAACTGAAGTCGTACATCAAGCAAGAATGGGAAAGAATTCCACCTACAAAGCTTCAACAATTAGTGTCCTCAGTTCCCAAACACTTGTTGAGTGTTGTTGAAAGGAAAAGTGATGTAACACAGTGGTGAACATGCCCCTGTCTCAGCTTTTTTGGAACGTGTTGCAGGCATCAAATTCAAAATGATTAAATATTTGCAAAAAAACAATGAAGTTTATCAGTTTGAACATTAAATATGTTGTCTTTGTAGTGTATTCAATTGAATATAGGTCGAAAAGGATTTGCAAATCATTGTATTCTGTTTTTATTTACGTTTTACACAACGTCCCAACTTCATTGGAATTGGGGTTTGTATTTGGTGCAGTACAAAATGCAACAGGACCCCACATACAGTGCAAGCAAGACTAAAAATAACTTTTTTTTTTATAAATTTATTTCTGATTTTTCCCTTCTTTCTCCCGATTTAGTGGCCAATCGATCCCTATTTTAATTCAAACACCCATCCTCGCACTGCATGCATTTGCCAACTGCATCTCTCCGGCCGGCAGTCTCGAAGGAGACGCCTCGCCACTTTTGTGACAAGGCGAATCCAGGCCAAATCACTGCTATTCCGACACACACAGAGACGCGTTCATGTGACGAACACAAGCCAACTCCGCCCCCCTCCCGAAGACAGCGTTGCCAATTATTGCAGCTTCACCGAGTCCGGCCATAGTCGGATCTGACAAGACCAGGGCGCGAACCCCAGTCCTCAGTGGGCAACTGCATCGACACAAAGCCGATGCTTAGACCGCTACACCACTGCAGACAAAATAACTAATTTTGAAGAACACTTCAGACCTGTGATGCCGCCCAATGACTGCTGGGATAGGCTGCAGCATTCCTGCGACCCTGAGAGCAGGATAAGCGGTTTGGCTAATGGATGTGTGGACTTCAGAGCTGAAAGAAGTGACAGTTGAGGAGTGTGGTTGGGATTAAACTATTTTGATGTCAAGTGGTCAAAGAGGGTGATGCACCAGAGCCATTTTCTTGAGGGTAGACCTGTGGCTTCTTGTTGGACTGTCTCGGGTTCAATCCCAAACCCCCCCCACACACATTACCCCTATGCATTACCCCTCTGTGTGTGCCTACACATGAACTCATCACCATGTTTGAGGGCATCCCAAACCACCATAGGTGCAGGGGAAGTGGCTTATCAGGGCCTCCGATGCTGACTTAGCAAACATGGCTACCCCTAAAAAGAAGTGGAAAGCCGAGGAATGGCAGAAACATTGTACAAGTGTAGGTTTGTGTTGCGTAACTATAATCGTCGGGACATATATGGGAAGTCACACAGCTGATGAAATACCATGGTTTTGAGGTGATTCATTTATAGGAACTGTGGGAAAAAAAGAATAGTTAATAAAGTTGAGGGGAAAAAAAAGACAATTTTTACAAAACAGAAATCCTAAAAGAAGCTTGAGAATGAGTAGTGGTTATTTATTTTTCCTTTTATTCTGTCTTTTATCGCTAAAACTGCTATCCTAAGCTGATATTGATAAGCACATTTTAATTGTTTTGTCGAACACATGTCCATCTGTTTTTACGTCTATGTCTCATCAGATACATATTGTCCCTTTTCATTTCCTAGTTTCCTTGTTTCACTTGTGGTGATTGTCCCTCTGTTGGAGAAGCAATACTGATTGGTTGTTTAGCTGATCAAATGTGCTGAAGAGGGGGACTGGTGGTCCATTATCCAAGCCGCTTATCCCAACTGGGGTCGCGGGATACTGGAGCCTATCCCAGCAGTCATTGGGCGGCAGGCGGGGAGACACCCTGTACAGGCCGCCAGTCCATCACAGGGCTGACACATTCACACCTAGGAACAATTTAGTACGGCCGAATCACCTGACCTACACGTCTTTAGACCGTGGGAGGAAACCCCAAAAAAACCCTATGCTCTTGTCATCCCACAGATCATTCAAAGGATGCAGTTATTGTAAGCGGTTCTTGATCATTAATAAGATTCATTTGCAGGTGGAGAATCTGAACTCCACTTGCAGATTTAACTCTAAGACACATTGGCAAGCAAATTCCCCGCATTGTAACCCAAGGCTGCCGACAGCACAGGTTAAAAAAAAAGTAATGATGTAGCACAGCGAGGCGCTCATGGCAACGTTTACATCCTGCTGCCAGTGGACAAAGTGGTTATGGCATCCCATAGCTACCAGTTACCTCGATGCATTTCTCCTTAATTGGAAGGACCCTCCACAGCTGTGAGTGTGACTTGATTTGGAGTAACACTCTCTGGTTAATTGGTGGTGGGTAGGAAGTGGTTTAGGAAAGAGTCATCATGTTTATTGTTCATGTAGGTTTGCGTACACATGGAATTTGACTGCAGTTTTGTGGCTCTCTCAGTGTACCTAACATAGAATAACAAAAAAACAACACAACAATCTTCAGACATACACAAGGATTGACTTATACAGGTGAAATAAGAGGTGATAAAGTGCAGTGGTGCAGAGAACACAGAGATGCTGAAATAGATGTTAGCAGGTTACTTACATACATGCCTGAGGTAGATGGACATGACAGAGCGTACCAGTATACGTACAATGTACAGTAGAGTATACACAAATGGTTGGATTTATTTGACAGTGTTAAGCGTTCATTTGAATGGCAGCCTGTGGAAAGAAACTGTTTTTATATCTGGCTATTTTGGGGTACAGTGCTCTGTAGCACCTACCAGAGGAGAGGAGATGGAACAGGTTGTGACCAGGGTGATGGAGAAATAGGAAGTATTTGTCACGACTGCAGTTGGAAGACTTTGCTGACTTAAGATTTGCTGTGACCTTTCATGAAAGCCTAGGAACGGAAAAAAAGTAATTGGACATCAAGTTGTCAGCACTATGCAGAAACTGTAATGCTTTGGCCTCAGTTGAGAAAATGAATGTTTTTTTTTGTTTTTGTTTTTTTGCATTTCTACCATGCTGATCATAACCTCCTCATAAGCGTGTCCAAAAAACCAAAATGTATAAAAAACAATAAAAAAATACATCTAATAAATAACAACTACAATATGGTTCACTATATAGATCACAAACATGCCAAACTTCAATGCGATTGTCTAACCCCAAATTTAATATTTCATTGAAAATGTCTCGGGCATCTGGGTGGCATGGCGGTCTATTCCGTTGCCTACCAACACGGGGCTCGCCGGTTTGAATCTCCGTGTTACCTCCGGCTTGGTCGGGTGTCCCTACAGACACAATTGGTCGTGTCTGCGGGTGGGAAACAGATGTGGGCATGTGTCCTGGTTGCTGCACTAGTGCCTCCTCTGGTCAGTCGGGGCGTCTGTTAGGGGCAGGGGGAGGGGGAACTGGGGGGAGTAGCATGATCTTCCAATGCACTACATCTCCCTGGGGAAACTCCTCATTGTCAGGTGAAAAGAAGCAACTGGGACAGCTCGGGAAGAGTGGGGTAATTGGCCGGATACAATTGGGAGGGAAAAAAAGTCTCCTCTTGAACTTACCTCATTGACAAATAAGTGAGTTTTTTTCCGTTGCATTGATGATGTCTAATAAAGGCATTTGTCCTACAACGTTTACGGTGCAGAATCAAGAACTTTTGGTTTGCCATTAGAATACTGTGTAGTCTTTGTTTGTATGGGATGTGAGCATGCAGAGAACATCACACCCTGCCAGCTGAAAGTGAGCCAGTACTAAACTGCGCCTTACCAGCAAGCTCCTGCTCCTGTCATATCCATAACAAACTGGATTGTGAACAAAGATTGAACAAAGGGAAAAATAGCATACTGTACCAGTTTGGGTACAACATGGTAAATTGCAGAGGAAAAAAGTTTGAATTCAAAAACAATGTGCTTGTGATTTAATATGAAATGTTCTCCCTTCAGTAATCATCCATTTCTTTTGAGT
Organism: Lampris incognitus; assembly: GCF_029633865.1. Classification (NCBI taxonomy): domain Eukaryota; kingdom Metazoa; phylum Chordata; class Actinopteri; order Lampriformes; family Lampridae; genus Lampris; species Lampris incognitus. The sequence continues at coordinate 18,743,071 of NC_079213.1, read as the reverse complement.
GCAAACCATATTTTGTAAGCTTCCAAATATAAATAAGGCCTTAGAAAAGGAACATAGAGTGTCCTACAAGAATTGTATGACTAAAATGTCTTCACTCCCACAGTCCACTTGCCTGGGCAGAAACAAAGGCTTCTGACACATTTCCTCCCTTATATTGATATCCAACAAAATCTTTGGGCACGGATTAAAACGTTGAAATAACATTTCAACAATTAAGTCTGAAACTTTAGTTATTGCATACAGAATTTACCAAGACCTTGCTATTATCATTTTACCAGACAATTCTTGTCAAATGATAATATTCAGATGATGAAACTTACAGCACTGTAATTCTATTTAAAGTAAGTTAAAGCAGTGTTATCACTGCTTTGACAAGTCAAGTTCTTACATTTTAATTACAGGTTGTTGTGTGTTCTGTTTATTTTGTTCACTTCTATGGCAAGTATCAAGATTGTATTTGAAACAATTTGAATTGTGGTTGACAAGGGGTAATAATCACAATCATTATGCATATCAATTCTTAAACATGCCTCTGGCAACCACCTTTAAATGCAAAGATGAGATTGAAGATGGTGCCGTTCTGTGGTGACTCGCTACAAGCTGTTTTCGCCTTGTTGTTGTTTTCGTGTTGTATGTTGCTTTTTATGCACAAAACGTCTCCACCAACCGTCTTCCACCATTACCTATGATTGCTAGACTTTACTGGACAATAAGAGTAGACGTTCCCAACAGCTTGAAGCTGCAGGACTTGCTGTGAGAGCTTCATCATATCATCGACGGTCACTCAGGTCGAGTATGACCGTCCTCCCCCTTGGTCATTCTGGGTCCTCAGGTGGGCTGATCCTGGAGCCGCATAATGGGAGGACGCCTGCGTGTGACAGCATTTTATGTGGAGTGGCTGATGTGCCTGCACTCACAACACGGTCTTTGGCAAGGGGTGGCCAGAGTCGAATGGCATGGAGATCCAAGACGATTGGGGACCACCCTATGTTGCAGGCTTCATCTGCCTTCACTGCCATTGTGACCTGGAGACATCTTCCACCAGTTCTGCCGTTGAGGTCTTTGTTGGATCGCGCTTCGTCTGGAACCTCACCCTTGACCAATCTGCCTTGGGTGACCCTACCAGGACCCAAGCTCCGGACGGGATAGCTCTTGGGATCATTGGTACCTACAACAAACAGGTACCACCATGGAGTAATGGCTGCAGACAATGCTGCCGGAGGTGAAGTAAACGAAGTGGCGCCCTGGTGAGGCTACAACTGCTTCCTATCTGTCCCCCGATTCCCAGCATATTGCCTTCTAACATCCAGTCCCTCAACAACAAGCTAGACAAACTTGATTGCCAAATAAGCTCTCAAAGGGAGACGAAGGATTGTTGTGTTTTATACACCTGATAGGGCTATACAACCGGAGGTTTTTTTTCTGTGCACCGCATGGACCATTCCATGACAACTACTAGCAAGGTAAAGGGAGGTGGTGTATGCTTCTTTGTTAACAATTCATGGTATACTGACGTGGAAATAGTCGCTATGTCCTGTTCGCCATTGTTGGAACAGCTAACAATAAGGTGCAGACCATTCTATTTCCCAAGGGAATTCTTTTGCATGTTGTTAACTGCTGTCTACATACTGACGCAAGCTGTTGCTGCAGCGGTGCTGGACAAACTGTAAGGAGCCATTAGCAGGCAGGAGAACTTGCACCCTGAGGCCATTTCAATTGTACCAGGGGACTGTAACCACTTTAACCTGAAATCTGTACTATCAAAATTTTACCAGCATGTCACCTGCCCAACCAGAAGCAGTAAGATTCTCGACCACTTTTACTCCATGATCAAGGCAGATTACAGGTCTATACCATGACCTCACTTTGGGAAATCTGACCATCTTTCAGTGAGTGCTCTTGCTTCCTGCCTACAAGCAGAAAGTGAAGTGCGAACAGCCCACTGTGATGACAGTACATTGCTAGACTACAGAACACAAATCCAAACTTCAGGAATGTTTAGAATCAACAGACTGGTCAGTCTTTAAGGATTCAGCCTTGTGTTTGGATGAGTATGCTGAATCAGTCACTGGCTATGTTAGATTCTGTGTGGATAACTGTATCCCAGTACAGACTATTCGCTCCTACACCAACCACAAGCCCTGGATTAACAACAACATTCATCTGAGGTTGAGGGAGTGTATCATTGCTTTTAAATTGGGGGACAAGGAATGCTACAAAAAATCCAGGTATGACTTAAGGTGACCCATCAAAGCCACTAAATGACAATATAGGAACAGACTGGAAAATGTCTACAGTGGCTGTGACTTGCAGCGCATGTGGAGGGGGCTGCAGGTGATTACGGACCATAACTCTAAACCCGGTGTGATCAACACTGGATGAGTTTAACAACTTTAATGCTCGCTTTGAAGCACAACTTTTTTTTTTTTGGTGGGGATCCCCCCCCCCTTTTTTTTTTTCCCCTCTCCAATTTTATACGGCCAATTACCCTACTCTTCCGAGCTGTCCCAGTCGCTGCTCCACCCCCTCTTCCGGTCTGGGAGGGCTGCATACTACCACATGTCTCTTCGGACGCACGTGGAGTCACCAGCCGCTTCTTTTCACCTGACAGTGAGGAGTTTTGCCAGGAGATGTAACATGTGGGAGGATCATGCTATTTCCCCCCAGTTCCCCCTCCCCCCTGAACAGGCGCCCCGACTAACCAGAGGAGGTGCTAGTGCAGTGATTAAGACACACCCACATCCGGCTTCCCACCCGCAGACACGGCCAATTGTGTTTGTAGGACGCCAGACCAAGCCAGAGGTAACACGAGGATTCGATCCAGTGATCTCTGTGTTGGTAGGCAACGGAATAGATCGCTATGCTACGCGCATGCCCCGAAGCTCACAACTTTGATGCAGTGGGAGCAGCACAGTGCCTACCCAATGAAGTCGATCTACAGGCGACCGAGGCTGATATGAGTAAAACATTTAAAAGGGTTAAGGCTTGTAAAGCTGCTGGCCAAATTGGCATCCCTTCCCGTGTCCTCAAGGCATGTTACACTCGGCTATCTCAGATTTTTACTGACATTTTTAACTTGTCCATGTCATATTGTATGGCTCCACTGTGTTTTAAGAAAAGCACCATTGGGGCATCCGGGTAGCGTAGTGGTCTATTCCATTGCTTAACAACACGGGATCGCTGGGTCGAATCCCCGCATTACCTCCGGCTTAGTCAGGCATCCCTACAGACACAATGGGCCGTGTCTGCGCGGCTGGGAAGTCAGATGTGGGTATTTGTCCTGGTCGCTGCACTAGCGCCTCCTCTGGTTGGTCGCCCCCCCCCGGATTGGCAGAGGCGGGTGGAGCAGCAACCAGGACGACTCAAAAAGAGCGGGGTAATTGCCCAAATACAATTGGGGAGAAAAAGGGGGAAAGTTGAAGAAAAAAAAAAACACCATTGTGCCTACACCCAAGAAAACACCTGTCTCTTGCCTTATTTATCTCTGAGCTGTTGCTTTGACCTGTTATTATGAAGTGCCTTGAAAGATTGGTTATATCATATATAAAATGTAACATTCCTGTTACCCTTGATCCATTACAGTTTGCCTACTGATCCAACAGATCTGTAGATGACACTATCTCACTTACTCTGCATACTGCTTTAGTACACCTTGAAAAGAAAAATACACATGTTAGAATGTTGTTTACTGATTACAGCTCTGCTTTTAATACAATTGTACCATCCAAACTGGTGTTGAAACGTTTTGGTCTGGGCAACTCTTTCTGTAATTTGCTATTTGATTTCCTGACAGGAAGGCCCCAGACTGTGAGAATAGGTAAAACATAATCATCCACATTAGTTCTTAGGACCAGCACGCCTCAGGGCTGCCGTCTCAACCCCCTATTGTACAGTCTGTTTACACATGACTGTGTTGCCACATATGACAGCAGCGTCATTAAATTCAGAGATGACAGACAACACAGTGAATGGACACAGTGAAGTGACAGTGATGAGAGGACCTATAGGAGGGAAGTGGAAGATTTAACCATATGGTACCATGATAACCTCTTTAAATGTCAGTAAGACCCAAGAAATCATTGTTGACTTTAGAATGATCAGTGGAAATCACATTCCTATTTCCGTCAATGTGTCATCTGTTAAATTGTTAACCGTTTTAGACTTCTCGGTTCACACATTACAGACACCCTCACATGGTCTCTCAACACCAGTTGCATCCTCAAGAAGGCAAGGCAGAGACTGTATTTTCTGAGGCGTCTCAAGAGTTTTGGCATGAACTTTTATCACAGTACCATGGAGAGTCTCTTGACAGGCTGTATCACAGTGTGGTTTGGCAACCTAACAGCTCAAGACTGCAGACTGCTGCAAAGGACTGTAAAGACGGCAGTAAAAATCATTGGCATGGAACTACCACAACTTCACAATATTTACACCACTTGCTGTAAAAGCCCAAAACCTCATTAAGGACACCAGCCACCCCACTCATGTTCTGTTCTCGCTCCCTCAATCTAAAAAAAAAAACGTTACCGGAGCATCAAATCACACACCACCTGTCTCAGTAATAGTTTCTTTCCACGGGCAGTCAGGTTGCTGAACAGCTGACGCACCCATATTCACCTTACATTGTTGTGTTATTGTGTACATCTTTATATTGTATATATAATGTATACATTATGTGTTGTTATTCATCCGTCGCAGCAACGAGGACCATCTAGTCATCCTGTGATGGATGACCGATGACTTGTGCAATGATTAAAGTGAGGTAGAGTTGCGCATCATCAACCCACTCTCTCGTCCGAGACCACCTGCTACCAGTGGCAAGACTAGCAAGATGACTGGCAATGGAGACAGATGCAGATTTTTCCTCAGGGTTTCTTCCCAAAGCCTTTCCCGTAGATGAGTATACCCGCAAGGCAGCGGAGGTTATAAATCAAGAGTTTTCCTTCTCCTAGATGAACTGCCCGACAGGCTAACAAGCTTCATCTACCCAGGTTTGAAATCAGAGTTGTCCTTCTCCTAGATTGGCTGTCAGCCAAGGCTAACGAGTCCAATCGATCCACCTGGTTATACCGCCAGGAACCTGGTCGCCCCCGCAGCAGACTTTGTGAAAACAGCAGGTACCACGAGAAGGTGCTGCTGCGAACACATTTGCATAGGAGCAGCCATATGCTAAGGTCCTGATGGACCCGCAGCGATCACTACACCAGGAAGCAAAAAGCTACCGCACCGCTTCGCATTCCTTTTGGCAAGTAGGACATCTTACCCAATATTTGCCACCTCCCGAATTATGTGTACATAGTCTATGTAGGTCTGTAGTGTGTATTTTTTTGGGGGGGGGGCGAATTGTGTGTCCTTTTGTGTTAAGGAAGAGAGAGCCAGAGCACAAGAATTTCATTGTATTCAAAGACATGATAATAAAGTTGAACTTAAACATATGTCAAAGGATCTCTTGAGCTACAAGTTGCTCAGTCTGTTGTTTATCAAACCTCAGCCATATTTTGAGAAGTCTCAATTAGTACTAGGTGTTTCTGCTCCATGAGTGATTTACTTCTGTATCGTAAAACTGGAGAAATCAGAAGTCTAAAATTGTTAGGTCAACTATCATGGTTGAACAACTCGAAAAAAAAGTGGCACCTGGTCAAAGTGTGGTTGTCCTCTTTGCTTCCACAGAAGTATGCCACAGTTGGTATTCTTGATTCAGTTCTTTGAATATCACTGATGGTAAACTTTTTCTTTTATTTATTGCTGTGACCATGAGAGTTTGAAATGATACGAGAAAGCGCAATGCTCTTGCATTTATGCGTTGGGAAGATAAAACAGACAGTGTGGTGAGATAATGTAATATATGATTGCTCATTAGAATGCTGTTGCGGGCTATTCAGGCTAATGGGTAAATGTTAAGGTTTAAGAGAGTCACATATTAAATTATTATATTATCCATCCATCCATTATCTGAACCGCTTATGCTGCTGTGTTGAACTTGTTATTGATATTTAGGTAAATATGGCAGTTTTTTTCCCCTGTATTTTTTGTAAATTGTGTATGCCTGAGCATGTGGAAGTACACTCTTGATATGAATATTGCACAGTAATATCATTTTTAAGTAGACACTGAAACAAATGCAGCATTTTGATATGTCAGTTATGGTAGCATTCAGTGTTGTAGTACTCGAGTCCGACTCGAGTCCCGATTTTCATGACTCGTGACTCGACTTGGACTTGAGCACTGATGACTCGGACTTGGACTCGGACTCGCGAATTTACTGCATTCGGACTCGGAAGTTGGAGACCCGGACTCGTGACTTTTTAATTGATAAAGACTGTTTTTGTTAGATTTTTTTTAAATAATAGGCCCTATTAAAATATATTGATATCTATATTAATACTGTAACATTATTCAATTTCGTGTAAGGGCAGGCACGTGTGTTCCACCTACATGCGGATTCACGTGGCGTGCATACCGTCATGTTCAGTAGCGCGAAGATGCCTAAAGAGACGCCCCGAATTGTGCGCTTTGCTTGGACAGATTTTACAACAAATTCCAGCAAGATCACTGCTAGATGTTCGATATGTAAACGAACTATTGAGGAGAAGACCGGGACAACCTCAAACTTCGACAGACATCTGTCAAGGATGCACCCAGAAAAGTAAGTGATATGCAGTCAGCTGATGATATGGTTGGTGATCAGTTAACGTTAGCTAGCTAGCCATCTAGCTACGGTAACAATAGCCTCTGAAGTAACTCAACCACTGGTCCAAGATGTTGGGTCAGGTCGTGTGGCGGGTATATCATATCACTAGAACCAAGTGAGATTGTATAGGTAAGTTAAGTAACGTTACTGTTAGAATGCTAATGCAGCATTGCACAGAAAAGTCACAGTACGGTTCGCTTTCGGTGCGAGCGTGCCATCGATCTCACTAATGATGAGTTGGTAAGTAACACGCAGCGTCTTCGTGTTATAGGGAGATTAAAACTGATTTTTCTTATTTATCATTTAGCTAATTACCAAGTAGCATACACTTCACGGAAAAAACACACCACTCTGAACTACCGTGTTAGCATTAATCTTAACTAGCAATAACAAATCCGCACATTGCAGATCTCCGCCATGAATATTCTCCAAGTGCGGAGAAGGAAGAAGTCTAGCCTATATGCATCCACAAATAATGTTGATAAAATGTGCACAACTTTACAATGCAAATAAAAATAATTGTAGGCTATCACTCGCTAAATGGACTAATTGAAGAAAGCTAATGTGGATGCCGCCACTGGTTTTCTTGAGAGCTGGAGACGGTACAAGATTTGACGGATGTGGCATCCCCCCCCCCCCCCCCCGATGTACCGAAAACTACCGAACCGTATCGTGATTGGTGACACCGCATAGGCTACTGTAAATATGGGGATATTTTTCTTTGCATATATGCAGCATTGGGTGTGCCAAATTCTAAAAATAGACACGCGCGACGTAGCTTTTGAACAGTACTATGAACTGGCTCTATCTTCTAACAAAATCACACCCTCCCTGACCCATACAGAATAAACATACAGACTCACGGAGGATAGAGAGTTAAAGCTCAGCTAGGTAGCATGTAACATACTTAAATCAATAATTAAATGACTGGGTTTTGCTAATTAATCCCTGTCCTGTTAGTCTCATAAATTATGTATCTTTTCTCATACTTTTCATTTATCCAGCTAGTTTACATTAGTTAATCTACTAATATGGTAATGTTAGTTATATAGATAACTAAATATGTAACTTAACTGGTTATGGTTCAAACCACTATGTGTATAATGTGTAACATTTGTATTGTTATTGCATATTGTTATAGCTATAACGTTACACATTTTTTGCTGTTAGAAAGATTACTTGAAACAGTTTGGCATCAGCAAGCTAAAGTGTGTATCCTATCTTCCCCTAGGTTCCAAGAATACCGTGCCTCCACTGCTTCAGATGTGATGCCAGCTGCTCCAGGTCAGAAGACTATCACATCATTTTTAAATGATGGACAGCAAAGGATGTACGACCTCAAACATCCACGTCAGAAGGCAATAAGTGATGCCCTTGTAAAAGATCTAATCATTAAGTGCTGCTTGCCACTCTCCATTGTTGACAACGAGGACTTCAAGCACTTCCTGCATGTCCTGGACCCTCAGTACCGGCCCATAGCAAGATCCACAATTTCCTCTGTGACCATTCCAGGAATGGTGGAAGTCAAGAAAGAACAGATAAAGAACCAGCTGGCAGAAGCATCGAGTGTTGCTGTTACCACAGACATTTGGAGTGATCGAAAGATGCAGTCATTCCTTGGAGTGACAGCACACACAGTGGCAATGGATAAAAAAAACAGGAACTAAGCCTTCAGTCATATCTTCTTTCCTGCAAAAGAGTGCATGGGAAACACTCAGGAGAGAAGATTGCAATGATGTTTGAATGCTGTGCTGAAGAATACCTGATTAAGGACAAGATCAACTTTGTCATAACTGACAATGCATCCAACATGAGAAAAGCTTTACAGGCCAGCTTTCCCCTAGAGGATCCTTGTGATGCTGAAGCTCATGATCCCAGCACATTTGAGGACGATGATGAAATATGGCAAGACCTGATGCCAGAAGATCAACAGACAGTCAATGACACTTTGGCTGAGAACTGTAAGATGCAGAGACTATCATGCTTCACACATTCACTGCAGTTGGTCATAAAAGATGGTCTGAAAGACACCAGTGGGCTGTCAAGCACCCTAGCAAAGCTATCCCGTGCAGCCAACCTCCTCCACAGTGGCACCTTGTTTAAAGACTGCTTTGAAGCGTGTTCTGGTGATGCAACAATTCCAACAGCGAATGCCACACGATGGAATTCCACTCTGAAGCAGGTGAAGGCTTATGTGCATTTAGACATGCAAAAGCTGTCCAGTGTGTTGGAATCAGTGGGGCACAAAAGCCTTATCTTATCCCCGCGAGAGTATGCTCAGCTTAAAGAACTGATCGAAGTTCTTGATCCGTTCTTAGAGGCAACCAACCTAACTCAGGGTGAGACTACTGTCACCGTCAGTGTGATTGTGCCCTGTGTCCTCACTCTGCGCTGTTACCTGCAGGAAATAAGAGGAAAAGCCAGATACTGTGGGCCTCTGGTGAGAGCTCTGGAGAGCTCCTTGAAAACAAGGTTTGCAGAGGTTTTCAGTGCAGTCAAGATACCAGGATGTGAGCTGGCTGAAGGAAGAGGCCCCACCAAATTTCCTTTCACCAATGCCTACTTCATAGCATCTGTGTTGGACCCAGCATTTGGCTTCCAGCGGCTAGAACATGATGTGCAGCTGGACAGTGACGTCAAAGATGTGCTGAAGACTGAGATCAAAGGTGAGAAATGTTTTGATTAACGTTAGTTAAGTGATTAACTATTTGATTGTTGTGATGTTTATATCATTGAAGGTGTTACAATAAAGCACATAGGCGTGTCATTTGTCATGTAGGCCTAGTCAATAACATATTTGTAATGAGTCCCCCATGCCCCCTCTCATTTCAGAGTATATAAAGGCAGAGGGTGACAAGCAAGCGGTATCAACAGCAGATGCAGCGGAAGCAACCGGACCAGGGGAAGGTGAACTTTCAGAGTCTCCTCCTGAGAAGCAGTTGAGAATGTTCTCCCACTATAGGAGGACTCCCTCCTCCACCGAGAAGAAGCCGTCTGGCCAGGCTCAGTTGACTGCATACCTCAACTTGATCGCTGAGCAGGACTCTGACTCAGTCCCGTGCCTCAGGTTTTGGCAGCAAAACAAATCCAAATTCCCCACCCTCTATCAGATTGCCACACAGGTATTCTCTATCCCTACCTCCAGTGCACCCATTGAAAGGGTATTTAGTCATGGAGGCATTTTGATGAGGCCTCACCGTGCAAGGTTGAGTAGTTCCATGCTGTCAGATCTTATGTTTTTGAAATGAGACGTGTATGCTTAAAACTAGAGCCACCAGCCTTTTGTTCCTAACTATTCCTGAGAGACAATGTCTTTTGACTAGTTTTTATGAATGTATTGTATGCTGTGGAACTTACTTCTGTATACTGTTTCCACCATTTGCTAATAGCATGCTATTCACAGCTATCAAATGTGTTTTGAAGCACATCCAGTGTTCAGAATGTCAAAGAAATTCAGACTGTTCTAAAAATGTGTGTGCGCGCATGCTTGCGCGTGCATGTGTGCGAGTGTGTGGGTGTGCATTTGTTTGGCTATCGTGTCACAAAGTAAATAAACTCCCTTTGAAATGGTGACAGCTGTGTCATTTTTGTTTAATGTAGACCTTTTTTAGTTGTATGTCAGATCTTTGACTGTGCCCGAGTGGATCACTGGAGCCATCTTTGAACTCGACTCAGACTCAACCTTGATGACTCGGACTCGGACTAGGGTAATAGGGACTTGACTCGGACTCAGGTAATGGGGACTCGACTCGGACTCGACTCGACTTTTCTTTGGTGACTCGGACTTGGACTTGGACTCGAACACTGGGGACTCGAGACTCGACTCGGACTCGAGGTTTAGTGACTCGACTACAACACTGGTAGCATTTGAGAATTACATTAAATTGGAGAATTGGAGATACTCTATTGTCTGTGTACGAGCCCATTCTATTCAGAAGTGTCTATATCTGAGACTGAAAACAATTCTAACACTAAAACAAGTCAGATGATGAATTTGTGAAACTGTATCTCAACACATAAATAATATATTCTGGTATAACATCAGATTATGTGCCTCCCTCATCATTTCATTTTGGTCAGAAGAAATGTGACGCTGTACTCAGTCTCAAGATCTTCAATTCAGGGGTGTCCGGGTGGCGTAACGGTCTATTCTGTTGCCTACCAACATGGGGATTGCCGGTTCGAATCCCCGTATTACCTCTGGCTTAGTCGGGCATTCCTACAGACACAATTGGCCGTGTCTGCGGGTGGGACTCCGGATGTGGGTATGTGTCCTAGTTGCTGCACTAGCGCCTCCTCTGGTCGGTCGGGGCGCCTGTTCGGGGGGGGGGGATTGGGGGAATAGTGTGATCCTCCCACGCGCTATGTCTCCATGGCGAAACTCCTCACTGTCAGGTGAAAAGAAGTGGCTGGCAACTCCACATGTATCGGAGGAGGCATGTGGTAGTATGCAGCCCTCCCCGGATTGGCAGAGGGGGTGGAGCAGCGACGGGACAACTTGGAAGATTAGGATGATTGGATGGGTACAATTGACAACTGGGAAGAAAAAGTGGAAAAAATCCAGAAAAAAATTACCTGCTCAACAGTTTCTCTGTTGTACATATTGGCAAGTAAATTCGATGAGAACAATAGGCTTCCACCCTCACAGCAGTAAGCTATGAAAGAAATGGGTACTGGAAGGGGCAAGCAGTTGTATGCTGCTCAATGGAGCCTTGGTCTACTTTTGCAGCAGTTTAACGTTGTACTGCTGCAAATACAGCGACAGTGTGGGCAGGGCTCGAAATTAACTTTTTTCCTCAGTGTCCCACAACTGTCCCGAATTCTACTTTGTATTGTCCCGGATATAACCAACAGTGTCCCAAATTTTAATTCTTGTCGTCGCCCCCCCAATTATGCAGAATACATATAATTTGATCCTTTTTTGTCACTTAATCATCACACCATGGACTCTGGTCCACCATATAAGTTTAAAATACTTATTCTTTTATTAAACATATGAATATTAGTTTCAGGAGTTTCGGGAGTCGGCAGTATTGGGGCTTGCATCAGGGGGCTGTTTATCCAACCACCTCAGCATTTCTTTCTTCTTCTTTTAACTGTTGTTGACGATGGTCTATTGCTCTGGCTCTATGAATGTTGCATTGGCGCGAGTCAAGCAGCAGCCACTGGCAGAGTGGATGACGTAGATGCATTCTATGATTTGCACGAACAGGCGATTGACTGCCCTATCGTGAGGTGCTGCAAGAACGTAAGCCTTCTGTAGTTTCGCCGTTCACACGTTTTTATTAAATTATTCAAATGACCAAGTAACGTCTAGATACTCATAATTAATGACTTTGCAAATAACACCTATTTCGAAGTTTACTTTGACATTTTTTTTCACTGTCCCGGAATTGTCCCAGACAAAATATATTTGTACCCCAGTAGGATTTTTTATGGTCCCCGGGACATCGGGACATCATTAATTTTGAGCCCTGAGTGTGGGTAGTGGGTAAGATTCTCAACTGGATGCCAAGCCGCGATACACCCAATAAAAAAGATCTGGAAGCATTTTGGGACCCTGATGTCTAGTTGAAGCCCTTCTATCACATCATTGATGTTATGCTATCCTTTGTAGCTGACTGTCCAAGGGAGACGTTAGAACAACTAGAGAATGCTGAAGAGGAATTGGACTATGAAATTATTCAATGGGCTCTCTGATTTTTTTATTCTCGATGTACTGGATGAGGATTCCACAACCAGCAACCAATACACCATGGGATGGAAAGACACCAGTGATGCAGAACCAGTTGCTGGTAAGACCGATTCAGGAAGTTGCCATAGCAACAACGCTCTTATTACGGATGATCCTTTGAAGCAGGATAACCTTGAGGCCAAAATTGAAATCGTTCAGAAAAATGTCCTGAATTTGGCTGAGTTTAACAACTTGATGGAGAAGTACTCGTCAACCACCACAGAGTCAGAGAAAGCAAAGGTAAGGGGTGAACTGATGACCTCCATGACAAACATGCTGGATGAAGAGCAAGGATTTATATCATTTGAAATGAACTGTTATAGCCCTCAAAATACAGAATCCCAAGTTAAGAATACTGCTTTGCTGCCAGAAAGAAATGTAATATTTCAGATGTCCACACTAAGACAACAACAGTCCACCAATGTCTAAGCCTGTCAACCACACATCTTTCAAGGGAAAACAGGTTGAAGTGTATTAGACTAACCAGAAGTCAAACGATGGACAGAAGTGAGATATACAACAGTCCTCCAAAGGTTAATCTAGAAGGACTGTCAAACAGAGAGAGGCTTTCCAAAAATGTACCCAGATGACTACCAAAATTCTTTGAAAGTATAGTAAACTTTTATGATACAATCAGCAGAGCACATGCTACTTACAAGTGATGGTAATGGCAGTTTGAGTTTCAGAAAGATGCACAGTAACCATCTGTTTAAGGGGCGACTTTGGACTGTGGCAAACAAAAACACTCTGATGAACAAACATTTTGTTTCAGTCTGTCTCCTCAGTCCAGTGCAAAATAAATGAAACTGAACATACTCATTACCCCTCTGGGAGTGGTCTTCCTCCTTTACCTTGCACATTGAATGATAGAAAAGTCTTTGCCTTCCCAATAAAAGACTGTGCAGTCACCTTGAAAGAAAACCTTTTTTAAGATTTAATTTTGCCAAATTCTACTGAGCTCTTATTATGGAAGCTATTGCCATTCTCATTATATCTCATCTGCAAATTCTGACATAGAATCTGGTTGTGGTGATTGCAGGGAACATTGGTGGTACCTCAACCATGCAAATCTATTACATTTGTACCCAAGTGCAATTCTCCAAAATGCTCAGGAAAGAGCAAATGAGTATTACCCATTCAGTGAGTCGCATAAGAATAGGAACAACCTGCCTGCAATGAAAACAGTATAATGTCACTCACTACTCCTGGAGAGAGTGTTTATTTTTTTTAACACCCCTCCCCCCTCTCCAATTGTATACTGCCAATTACCCCACTCTTCCAAGCCGTCCCGGTCGCTGCTCCACCTCCTCTGCCGATCTGGGGAGGGCTGCAGACTACCACATGCCTCCTCCAATACATGTCGAGTCACCACCCACTTCTTTTCACTTGACAGTGAGGAGTTTCACCAGGAGGATGTAGTGTGTGGAAGGTCATGCTATTCCTCCCAGTTCCCCCTCCCCCCCTAACGGGTGCCCCTACCGACCAAAGGAGGCACTAGTGCAGCGACCAGGACACATACCCACATCCGGCTTCCCACCCACAGACATGGCCAATTGTGTCTGTAAGGACACCCAACCAAGCCGAGGTAACATGGGGATTTGAACCGTCGATCCCCATGTTGGTAGGTAATGGAATAGATCGCCACGCCACCCAGGCGCCCTGAGTATTTATCATTTTGAAGGGGAAATGAGGACCATGAAAAATTCATATACCGGTAGATTCATCAGCAAATATCGCACATTGCAGTTGGGAACTAGAATCGCCTATTTTTTCTTAAATCAACTAAGGAATGCAAACCTCTTATTAGCTATAGCAATGGAAGTGTATTAACCAGAGAGGAGTATAGTGATGATCTTATAATCCAGCAGTTGTGGTTATTCAGCATGTAGGTAGAACTTTGACTCAAATGTCTCTCTCTCCATCACTTCAATTCAGTGTAAATCAAGTCATCTAACATTTCTGCCCTTAACACTGAGAATGGCATTTCCCCCAGGGCTGTGTATTTGGAGATGGAAGAAGTCTGGCATTTTCATGGGGACTGTGTGGTCACTGACTGATGACTGGTTTGGCTGACTCCAAATTAGGTGACCTGCATGACGGAGCTGATTTAGAATTGCAGCTTGTGCCTTTTTTACAAGATGAGCAGCATTTACAGAGGTTACCTGCCCCCCCCTTTTACATTTAAAAAAATTTTTTTTTTTTACAAGATTAGATTCATTTCCTTGGAAACTCCTTACAGAATATGGGGGCAATTTAGTCTGTGCTGCTGCATTGGACCTGGAATATCCAGAGACAGTTCTGGTACTGGAACAATCATTAAATCAACTTTTTCACTGGCCTAGCATTAGAGACAGTTACTTATAATGCAAGTGAAAAGCATGCCGATGTCACATTTGAAGCACCTAGGGAAATAGATGATCTAAACTTCATCAACCAAAAGTGGAAAATAAATGAAAGCGTCATACAGTTTGTTGCACAATGTGTTATACCTAAATTTGGATTATGTTGACACTGTCCCAATCATTGAATTATCAAACATGTCAGGAGTATAGTGGTCTTTCCTTAATGCTCTTGATGATGAAATTTTAATTATTGTCGGCAGCCATACCAACACGTACTCTGGCTCTGCCAAATGACGAAAGCTAAGCTGGTGTGGGCTTGGCTAGTACTTGAATGGGAGACCTCCTGGGAAAACTTGAGTTGCTGCCGGAAGTGGTGTTGGTGTGCCAGTAGGGCGCAATCTTCCCTCTCGTCCTAATAAAAACAACAAATATCCTATACCAATGCGCCAGTGTTTGGATTCAATACCAATGCTCCACTGACCGGGTCAGTGAGCTGTAGGAGATGCCGTCGTTCAGATGAGATGTTAAACCGAGGTCCTGACTCATTGCGGTCATTAAAGATCCCATGGCACTTATCGCAAAGAGTAGGGGGTTCCTTGGTGTCCTGGCAAAATTCCCAACCTGGCTTGCTCCATCTGGCCACCTAATCATTCCCCCATGTAATTGGCTCAATGATTCCTCCCTCTCTACCTCAAGGTGATGTGTGGTGAGCGTTCTAGTGCAAAATGGCTGCCGTGCATCACCCAGGTGGTGCTGCACATTGGTGGTGGTTGAGGTGAGTTACCCCTTCAATGTGAAGCACTTTGGGTGTCTAGAAAAGTACTATATAAATATTATTATTGTCACAATGTGTCAAGATGTTTTTTATGAAGGTTGAGGCATTGCCTTATCTATTACTGACAGCACAGGAGGGCAGAACAAAAGTAAAGATGAAGCCTTTCAACAGTTCAGGAGTTCATCAGCAGCTATGGACTGCAAGAGGAGAAAGGCTGATCAACATGGCCAAAAAAACTTGGCCCTTGGATTCTTACCAAATTTTATGAGCACTGTAATTGCGGCTTAGCTCCAATCCCTTGATGACTTTCCACACTCTTAAAAATAGGACATTGACATATTACTGAGCTCTGCATGGAATACAGATTGTCTTCCACATGTTGATGATGCTAGAAATGATGTCCAAGTAAACTGCTTTCACAACATTACATCATATTATGGCTGGGAACTAATAGAACTTGGTTGGGTTTTTAACAGCATGGACGCAACCCGGGGTCATTATTTCATCGGGAGTGACCATCTATCTTGTGAGGTTCTCCGTGGATGTCCAAAGGCTGGAATTGTGCAGCTCAGACCTGTAACAGAAAAGCTTTAACACCTTCCAAGTGTGGCACTGGGAGGATCAATATTTAGTCCGGTAACACTTTAGTATGGGGAACGTAGTCACCATTAATTAGGTGCTTATTAGCATGCAAATTAGCAACATATTGGCTCTTAATTGGTCATTATTACGTACTCATTAATGCCTTATTCTGCATGGCCTTATTATACAACCAGTAAGCCATTAACTATGAGTTTTCCCTCTATAACCTCAGAATTATTGCTTATTAGTAGCACCATCTCAATATGCTTTGCTTAGTATGGACTTTATAAGGTGGTAGTACCACAAGAAGAGTTATTCTCCCTTACTAACACTTAATGAATATGGTCTGTTCTTACATAACAAAACACAAAACTACAAGTGTTGATAGTGTTAAATTACTGTAAATTAAGTTTTTGTTAATTAGAATATGTTCCCCATACTAAAGTGACATCTTGATCATTACTAATTCACTAGTAATTAAGTTTTTTTATGTTCCCCATACTAAAGTGTTACCTTTAGTCCTTACTAGTGGGCCAGTATCAAATGACATGTCAAGCCAACAGGAACTGATTCTGAGCCATTTAGACACATCAAAATATCAGGAATGGAAGCAATCTAGACATTTTAAAAACTCTGCATTTCAGAATACTGTAGCAACCTTAATTGAGCATAATAGACATTTGACTTTGCAAAGACCTAGTGAAAACAAGTTTCAAGGATGGGTGTTTATACGGAACAGTGAGGCCAAAAAGAGACTGAATTCCTGAGTTGCATCCGAAATGATCAGAGCTATTTCTTCATGAAAAGTGTTAAAACACCATGTCTGCTGCTCACAGGTGCCCCTGACTATGATTCAAATGCAGCACAACTGTGGTACTGCGATTTGGACAACGTGATCAAATTTGATTATGGACTCTCCACTGCATCTTATGGGCTCAGGAGATGTTAAGATGTCTGTTAAGTCAGCTTTTGAGAAACAACAAAAGTTTAGCCTGGATAGGATCATCCATCCATCTTGAAATTTTCAACAAACAAGTCTCTTAGTCTACACTTTAAAAGAATAAATGAACAAAGGTTGGTGCTAACTGCCAGTGGGAATCCAGAGAAAGAACAGTTGGAATTCATTGATGTGGAAAATTTGGGTAATGATCCCGAGGACATACTATGTCTCTTTTTCATCCAAAAACAGCTTTTGCCCTGTGAGGTTTTGACAAGATATTCTGACAGCAGACTGTAAAGGTACATCCAGTGATAGAAAATCTTATTGACTCCCAGCTGTGGTATTGGGGTGGTCATTATCTCATCCACACCGGCACTGGGTATGTTTTGGGCCTGTCAGAGAACGATGGCATCAATGTAGGAAATATAATCCTAATGAACTCAAACAATGTGAAACACAGCTACAGTTTGACATATCATGCCTCATATTTAAAGTTTCAAAAGAAAACACTGGCAGTTGACAACAGTGATGGAGCTGTAATGATGTCAACACACCAGCCAAGTGAAAACCAGATGGAAAAATGGAAGATTATCAAACAGGAAGATGCCTTAATGAATCAAAACATTTTGTGTTGTTACACACAAACAGAACAGATCACGTACTATATAGAAAATGATGTTCAACCTTGCAAGCTGCCAACTGTTGGATCAAAAAGAGAGAGGGAGTCCTCATCTCCAAGTATTTGATGATAAAATAGCTGAATTGCAGCTTTGGCACAAAGATGGCGCCCATATTGTTAATGCAGGAACAAATCTGGCTGTTTACTTAGAGAAACATGATAATTCTCAGTCTGTAGTGCTGTGGAACAAATACACATTTGCTATGCAACAGAGATGGAAACAACATGGTAATCTGGGCAAATGCACTCTTACCATGCAAAATGGCCAGGTATCCTGTGTTAAAGAGAATGGATCCACCCAACAGAATTGACATTTATGGAGAATAAGGAGTCTTCCACTTTAGGGGATATGATGTGCTTATGTTTGCTGAGAAAGCAGCATGAGTCACGTGAGTATAGTATGACATGGTTCAGAGGGAAGTCCAGTTATTCTTCCATAATACAAACCCCAATTCCAATGAAGTTTGGACGTTGTGTAAAATGCAAATAAAAATAGAATACAATGATTTGCAAATCCTTTTCGACCTATATTCAATTGAATACACTACAAAGACAAGATATTTAATGTTCAAACTGATAAACTTTATTAGTTTTTTTTTTGCAAATATTCACTCATTTTGAATTTGATGCCTGTAACACGTTCCAAAAAAAGCTGGGACAGGGGCATGTTCACCACTGTGTTACATCACCTTTCCTTTTAACAACACTCAATAAGTGTTTGGGAACTGAGGACACTAATTGTTGAAGCTTTGTAGGTGGAATTCTTTCCCATTCTTGCTTGATGTACGACTTCAGTTGCTCAACAGTCCGGGGTCTCCGTTGTTGTATTTTGCGCTTCATAATGCGCCACACATTTTCAATGGGGGACAGGTACCTTCCAGCATTAATGGTGCCTTCACAGATGTGCAAGTTACCCATGCCATGGGCGCTAACATACCCCCATACCATCACAGATGCTGGCTTTTGAACTTTGTGCTGATAACAATCTGGGTGGTCCTTTTCCTCTTTAGCCCGGAGGACACGACGTTCATGATTTCCAAAAACAATTTGAAATGTGGACTCGTCAGACTACAGCACACTTTTCCACTTTGCGTCAGTCCTTGACATCGGCTGTGGTAATGTTAACTATATGTCAAGTACAGTGTAACAAGTATTGAAATTACTAAAATATAAGTGTTAGACTATACTAGTTGTTCCTTATCCGATGAGAGGGTCTAAGGACAGGATATTGTGTTGCTGTTAAGCCCACTGAGGCAAATTTGTGATATTGGGCTTTACAAATAAAATTGATTTGCTTTTGATTTGATTTATACCCATTGGCATGAAAAAACAATGTTATTTTGGCTGCGTAATGTATGCTATTTTGATTGCAGCTATTGAAACCACCCTGATCTGGTGGCCATTTTTTTTCTGTCTCTCTTTTGCTGAGCTGATCACATCCCTTCTGACACAGAATTCACTTTATTGAGATGCACAGTTTTGAAACCGTTTATTGTTACTAGTTTGAGAGTTTACGTTTTAATTATTTTTAATTCTGTTTATAATTACTTTGTCGTTTTCTTTTTTACATTAATATACACTTGTTGATTTGTTAATGTTATTGTTTTTATATTGCATTAGAATAATCTTGTAATTTACATTGTGGATTTGAGTTATTCTCTTTTACTAATTTTTGTGCAATTTAGTTTTTTTAAAGAAAATCTAAATGGTTATTTATTGTTTTCATATTGTTCTTTATTTGTTAATCAAAATCTTTTTTGATCAAGTATGCCTAGTCCTTCATTTTCTTTCAGGGATATTAACCCTATGAGCCATAGGCGATATTTTCAGGGTAATTTCACTACCTTTACTTTTAAGCTCTTATCTTGGTCATTATAAGGCTAGCCGTACATGCTGTATCTTGTCTTTCTTTCCCAGAACAATCTAGGCTATCCAGATCTTCCATCATTTGATATGATAATACTTTCAGATTTTTTTATATTAGTCTTTACATCAAGGAAATTGAAATTGTTGTGTTTCTACATGTATCTCACCATAAAATGATGGCAGTAGAGATCTCTTCATAATTTTATTGGGGAGATTGTCTGGAATTTGGTAATATCAGAACCATGATGGTTGGATACTCTGACTGACCTGATGTGACTTGAGGTGACCTGTTTGCACATGTACACGTGCGCATGCGCCTTTTTGTGCGCAGGTGACCTTTGCACGTCTTTTGACCACAACTTTTGAATCATTGTAATGGAAAGCAAATACTTTATTTTGTGTTTATTTTTCACACAAAGTGGGATCTAATGTCAGCCCTATGTTGGTGACAGTGTAGAAATTTGCTGTAGTTTCAAAACTGGATTACTCAACAACGCTTTATCACACAGAGAAACAACTAGAGTCATGGAAAGAGTAAGTTCCGCTTTTTATTTTGATATGTGGTACGTTGTGAAGGCCTGGCGGCCTGTCCAGGTTGTCTCCCCGCCTGCCACCCAATGACTGCTGGGATAGGCTTCAGCATCCCTGTGACCCTGAACAGGATAAGTGGTTTGGATAATGGATGGATGGATGGTATCTTGTGAAGCAATAGGGACTTTGTGACATATTCAACCAAGAAGCAGGAGTGTGAAAATGGGTGAAGAAATTCGTAAAGATATTACTTTGCAGAAGTGAGCTGTGTCTTCATAACGTGATTACTTCGATATGTACAAATATGTGACCAGCATCATTACAAAGCTTTGGTTCCATACTTTCTTGTGATATCTGTTGCATATCTATGCAATGATGAGTTTATGAGTAATTCAAACAAGATTAACGGTGTGGAAATGGACGCAAAGCTGTATTCAGATTGAAACTATGATTAAATTGGATGTAAATTCAAAATTATTTTTTCTTGCCAATGCTTTGTTGCATAGACAAAAAACTAGCATCACTGGAAAGCTCAAGTTGTGCAATTTCATTTGATAGACAGTCCATCTTGCCATGATGAAAACTTTGTGAGCAATTCAATGGAGAAGAAGGGAGGGATGTGAATTTGGACGTAAATTGTGTCTGTTAAGGGTTAAAATGACAGTGGTTGGGGTGAGGGGGGGGGGGTAATATGTCTCGTAGGGCCCCAAAATGTTCAGAAACAGCCCTAGTTGGCATGGCCAGTGCTAGCCTCTCTCACTTGAATTGAATGGATATCAAGAAGAATGCCGCTCAACTATGGTACCACTCTAATTCTAAACTGAGGCCTTATCTTAATGAGGATCTGTCACTGGAAATCAATGTGGATGATGATGGAAAAATAGAATTCAGACAAGGCAGTTACCGGACAACACAGAAGGGGCATGTCATTGTAATGACACATGCAAATGAAAACCCAAACCTGTTACAATGTGAATTTTTCCCTCAAAACCCCACCCTTCTTGAAAAACCAAGGAAAGCCATGTGTGTGTCTGACAGCCAATAATGAACATAGTACTGTTGACTTTCAAGCCTTCAACAGAGACATACTGGACAAGCAACTCTGGTTCTGGTAAATGTTGGTACGGGGCTCGCGCTATAAGGACTAAGTGCTGATCTTTGAGCATATTCCTCCTTTGCCAATATGCAAAGATGGACTCGGGTGTCCAACTAGATTTTATATCACAGAGGAGATTGTTTTTTATTTGAACTGCCTGCAAGGGGAGCAGCAATAGGCAACCGACAAATGAAAGATATTGACAGAAAATATCAGCTCTGGGAAATGGTTTACTATGGTGAGAAAATAGGAAATTTTGATGCTGTGGTTTGCTCATGTTTCCTCAAAAACAATCTGGCCCCATGTGAATTGCTGACAGCATTTGAGGAGGGACAACCTGTTAAAGTGCGTCCATGGGATTCAGAGTTCAGTCAGCCATGGTACTAGGAAGGACGTTATCCTGTGAACAGAGACCGTGACCTTGTGCTGGACACAAATTTCAAAGACAAAGTTATAAGGCTATCAAAGAGACGTGCTTGCTTGAACCACCAAAATTGGAAAATAACAGACAGAAAATGGGTTTATACAGTCAGAGAGAACAGGCTGTATTGACCTTTCTGAATCCGTGTTCTCACGCCCATCTAAATCAGATAGTTAGTCAACAATGGACTGTTGTATAGAAAGACAGAAGTTTGAACAACATTGCACTCCTCAGCTGCAAACCTGACCGCACCAATATAACACAATTTTTGTGAAAAATGAGCAATACTTCCATCACTTATACAGCTCGAGTATGGCAAAGTCAAACTTCATATGTTCGTTCAGTGGAGATCTTTCAGAAAGGCAACCATGGTTTGAAGAGGGCAGTCATATCCTAAACACAGAAAATCATCTTTCTCTGAGTGCTGAACTCAGAAAAGTTTGGTACTGTCTCACTAGAAGAAAAGTTTAGCTTTGAGATGTCTTTATGCATGCTCAATAATTCAGGTAAGAAAATCAAAGAAAGTTGAATCAGTTCATCTGGATACAACGTTTATTGACAATAACTGATTCAACTTTCTTTTGATTTAGCTTTGAGAGTTATCAAATGAGGGAAAGACCAGATCGAATTTTATAGTCACTTGCGGTAAAGCCCATGTGTTGGCCTTAAATTACTCAGATGTGATAATACAAATACGGGAAGAATGGTATGCTGTGCTATGGACCTGGCTAAATGTAAATGATACTAGGGAAGATGAACATCTTGTCACAATGTACTCTAAATGCTATAATAATAATGAAGAGAATGCAGCTACTGTTATTGGATTCATCCCATTAGTATCAATCGTTTACAATTTGTTCAGGTCAGTAACATATGCAATTAAAGGATGTAAAGATGTTCCTCTGGAAAGTCTGAAGGATGCAGCTGTCGATATTACAATTGATGCTGCCATTGCTGTTGCTAGTGTGGCAACTGCAGGCTTAGCCGCATCTGGAGCCCTTGCAATTAAAGCAAGTATTAAAGGAGGCATTAAGGCAGGGCTGTGGCTTTTCGTCAAGCGGTGAAGGCAGCTGTTAAAGTTCACAGAAGGTAATGCGGAGGCTGAAAGGGGTGTCTCTGAAACAAGTTTTCAAACCACAAGAGAGTCCTTTCAAAAGTTCTCATCAAACATACTCTGCTTAGCATAGGAAGAAATGTACAATCAAAGTCTGAAACATTTGCTAAAAAATTAAGGCAATGCTTCTAAAGCAGAAAATAACAAACTGATGGATGAGATGCATGATAAGGAGATGCATGCTAAGAAAAATAATGTGCTCAGAAGATGCAAACAATCTGATCGATGGTGTTATTCTAGCAGAGGTAAGGACAACAATTTTCCTCAAAATAAAAGAAAATTGAGACATGGAGAAACATCAAGACGAAACGGGGATACTTTGACGAGGGAAGGTCACAATAATAGAAAAGCTATACTGCACAATTGAAATCAGAAAAGCCGTGGATGACAAACCACATGCCGATAGAACCAAGAGCTTGATTTAAAGCTTACAGGTGACGTTACAGATCGGCAACTTCACAAGGACATTTTTTAATAGGTACCAAGCATTTGACCAAAGATCTGTTACAAACAAATTACAGACATCACATAAAATGACAAACACTCATAATGTCAAGAAAAACAATGATGATGTGAAAAATCATTACTGGGGAACCAAAAAAGTAAAATAATTCTAGCATTCCTACTTGTATGGACACAGCGGAGAGGATGCATCTGTGAAATTCATTGCTGGATTTGATATTTGTTCCTCTGGAATGAACTGTGGAACAGGCTTACATACTAAACAACATGTCATTAAGCAAACGAACCAATCAGATACTTTACAGTTTAATCCTGCACATGTTGATATATACTGGTTCAGCAGGAATCCCCCTTGTATTCCCGTCTGGTGGGAGTTTGGATTCTTGCTTCAAACTTATTCTAGACAAGTGCAAAGAACGGTTTGCCTATGTTCGTAATCAAAAATGTTATGTGGTCGGGCGTCCGGGTAGCATAGCGGTCTATTCCATTGCCCATCAACACGGGAATCGCCGGTTCAAATCCCTGTGTTACCTCCGGCTTGGTTGGGTGTCTCTACAGACACAATTGGCTGTTTCTGCGGGTGGGAAGCCAGATGTGGGTATTTGTCCTGGTCGCTGCACTAGTGCCTCCTCTGGTCGGCCGGGGCACCTATTCGGGGGAGAGGGGGAACTGGGGGGAATAGCGTGATCCTCCCACATGCTACGTCCCCCTGGCAAAACTCCTTACTGTCAGGGGAAAAGAAGCAGCTGGTGACTCCACATGTATTGGAGGAAACATGGTGGTACTCTGCAGCCCTTCCCGGATTGGCAGAGGGGGTGGAGCAGCGACCTTAAAAAAACACACCTCGATTCAGGGTCTCTTAATAACTATTGACCAGTCTCTAATCTTCCATTATTTTCTAAAGTACTAGAGAGAGTTGTATATCAACAACTTTCGACCCGTATAGGAAAAAAAAAAAAAACGGTCTATATGAACCTTTTCAAACAGCTTTCAGGGCCTGTCACACCTCTCAAACTGCTCTGAACGATCTTCTACCAGCTATGGACTCTGACTCCACTTCTGTGCTTCCACCACTGGACCTCAGTGCAGCCTTTGACACTGCTGATCACTGTATACTATTAGACAGAATTAATTGTAATTCTGGTGTCTCTGGCTTAGCTCTCTCTTGGTTTAAGTCCTGCTTATTTGGAAGAACACATTGTGTCTGCTACAATAATATTACATTAAAATTCTCAGATGTTAAATATGGCATATCTCAGGGCTCGGTTCTTGAAGCTCTACTTTTCTCTCTTTATATTTCACCTCTTGGCCAAATTATACACAGTCATGGAATAAATTTCCATTGCATTGCAGATGATACTCGGCTGTATGTGCCTACAGACCCTTTTAT
Source organism: Lampris incognitus (assembly GCF_029633865.1). Lineage (NCBI taxonomy): Eukaryota > Metazoa > Chordata > Actinopteri > Lampriformes > Lampridae > Lampris > Lampris incognitus. The sequence continues at coordinate 18,718,448 of NC_079213.1, read as the reverse complement.
GACCTACGTCACGCATAGTATCTGCGCGCATTTTGGCAGCAAAAGAAACAATCACGTGATCACTTTACTAACTGTAAAATGGTATAAGACCCTTTTATGAACTACATCACGCATAGTATGGGTGCGCATTTTGGCAGCAAAAGAGGCAATCACGTGATCACTGTTTACCAACTGTAAAAGGATCTATAAGGGCTGATGATCATACTCACAAGACTAATTTAGAGGCCTGTTTGGCAGCTGTGAAAATTTGGATATCACTAAATTTCCTGCTTTTAAACTCTGATAAAACTGAGATGCTGGTCATTGGCCCTGCTAGACACAGACACCAATTTGATTAAGTAACAATCAACAACTCTGTGATTTTCCAAAGTGTGGCAGCCAAAAGTTTTGGTGTCATGATTCCAGCCTTTCCTTTGATGAGCACATTAAAGAATTCACCAAGACTGCCTTTTTTCACTTGCATCACATAGCTAAAATTCAGTCTTTCCCGTCTATGGCTGATGCAGTCTCTAATACATGCATTTGTTTCATCCAGACTTGATTACTGTAATTGTTCTTTTTTCAGGTCTGCCACATGCTAGTACTAAAAGTATTCAGATTGTTTAAGATGCTGCAGCTAGAATCCTAACAAAAACTAGAAATATTGACCATATTACACCAATATTTGCCTACCTTCATTGGCCTCCTGTCCATGTTGGATCAGATTTCAAGGGGCTTCTGCTGACTTATAAAATCCTAAATGAGCTTGCCCCATCTTACTTGTTTGATCTTAAACCGTATATTCCATCTCAAGCTCTCCACTCCCAAAATACAGGGCTCCTGTGTGTACCCAAAGTCAAAAAGAAGTCAGCTGGTGACAGGGCCTTTTCCTATCAGGCCCCATTCTTGTGGAATAACCCGCCTGTTGCCGTCAGACAATCAGAGTCTGTTGAGTCCTTTAAATCCAAATTTAAAACTTATCTTTTTGCCCTAGCTTACATTTAGCTGCCTTTCAGTTGAGTGCTTCACAACCTGTACTGCATGGCAGGTCGGTTTCTACCAATCACTGTTCTGCTGACAAGATTATAGAGTGTAGATTATTGACTTTTGAAAGCTCTTCTCTCAACGGTCCTTTCTTGCTCTCTGAACAATGTCTTCTCCTTTCTCCTCTGAGTGTGTGAATGGTGTGATGTGAGTCTCCCTTGTGTGCAGGTGGTCTGTCCTCCTCCCAGGTCTCCATGGTGACGGTGGTCACTACCTGGACACTGCTTGGCATCGTCCTCATCACATTCTTTATATATTCTATAACTTATCATGTTGTTATCCTGTTTCAATGTTGTATCTCTCTCTCACTCTGATGTGTGACTAATGTCTTTTCTTGTCTCTTCTCCTGTATATGTGAATGGCGTGATGTGAGTCTCCCCTGTGTGCATGTGTAGTCTGTCCTCTTGTCAGGTCTACATGGTGATGCTGGTCGCGTGGCTCAGGTCCTGGACTGTTCCAGTGGCATCTGGACACTGCTTGGCATCTTCTTCATCACATTCTTCATGTATTTTATAATTCCATTATAATTCTGTTATCCTCTTTCAATGTTGCATTCTGTAAATTGTATAAACACAACAGCCAATGCACATGTGTCCATCTTGGGAGAGAGATCGCACCTCTGTTGCTTTCCCTTAGGTTTCTTCCTATTTTTTCTCCCTGTTAAAAGGTTTTTTTTTTGTAGGGAGTTGTTCCTTAACCAATGTGACGGTCAAAGGACAGGATGTTGTATTGCTGTAAAGCCCACTGAAGCAAATTTGTAATGTGTTTGTGATAATGGGCTATACAAACAAAACTGATTTGACTCTGCTTGGTTAAAATTGATGCTGACATCCTTGACGTTTCCGTTTCCCCTCCAGTCAGCAGTAACCCCAGCCATTAATTAATTTAAGGTAATTAAATGACTGAGGAAATGATTGAATGAATGAATGATGATGATTTATTTTGAACATGTAAATAAGCAGGATATAACATACAGATAATCTGTTGCCAATAATTTGAAGTGATCAACAAATCCACACATCAAACTCAGCGAACAGACCTCCATATGCATCAGATTATTTGTTACATGTTGGAAAAGGGGTAGGAGGGAAGTATACGCTTATTTTTTTCTACCCCTTCTCAGCTACTCTTAAGTTAACTCAGCTACTGTACATTATAAACTCAATTCCCGCTGTACTGTATAGTTCAAATTCAATGCAAGTTGTGATTCAAACTTAAGAAAGTTACGTTAGTTATGAATGAATAACTTAGACACTCATTTAGAGAGAGAGAAATCACAAGTGGCGGCAAAAAAAAAAAAAAAAATTCACCCTCTCTTCATGCTGTGACATCCCTCATGGTATATCTGGTCGATTTTTCACGCTCCATTCGCCAGAGTTAGCTGTTAGGAAGAGGTAAGACTTCTTAAATTATCTTTTGAACAAAATGTTCCGCATTATTTTGTACAAAATTTTAGCTTAATTGTAGCAACCCAACTTCGCATTTAAATTGTCATTATCATAGTTTACAGTGAATGTTTGCTGACAATATTAAAGAACTAATGAAATAGCCATTTGACATTTCATTTTTAAAGTCATGTGCCACATTAAGGTTGACATATTCCTTCATATTTGAAAATGAAAATGCAACCAAAAAAATTGCAGCGTGTTTTCTGTTACAGTCATAAATTCAATAATTCTGATATATTTGCATTTTCATGCTTGTCCCTCTCTGTGGTTAACAAAATTCAGATGTGACAGTAAATCAGTGTTAAGAGTGAAAATGTGCCACTCTTTACAATTGCATTTAACTTGCACCTTCTGACTACATTCAAATGAAAGTGTAATAAAAAGAAGTCTCAAGGTCAGTTGTAGGTATGTGGGCGGTTTTAAGATTCAAGTTACTTTATTTGTCTTGAGGGAAATTTGTCTTGGACCTAAAGGCCGCCTCATAAAAATACCTACATTTTAGTGCAGTAATAGACATGAAGTGCATAGCACACACAAGTGCAGACATAAATTGCATTCAGATATATGTGCAACACAGCCCTTCATTTCACACCTTCCTTATGTCCTTAGTTTAAGAGATTCACTGATAGAGGGATGAGTTTTTATAACTGTTCAGGTATCTTTTCCTGTATTTAACTGGAACCCTGTAGCATCTATCTGATGGGAGCAGTTCCTATTCTGAATGCAGGACATGAGAGTGGTCAGCGATAATTTTTCGAGCCTGTCAAAAGGTTATTTGTATGGCACATTTCATACACAGGCAACACAATGTGCTTTACATAACGTAACAATACAATCAACAATCTTAGAAGTGCAAATGTAGAAAATAAATATGCACATCGACAGGTGTTAGTGTTAGATTTTTGATCCAAGACATCCTCCTGGATAAAAAATCATTTCTTCTGTTTTCTTTGTGTTTACACTGGGATAATGGTCATCACACCATTGTACTTTTCAACCCCTAAACTAAAGCCAAAAATGCCAGTGTCTGTGTCCATAACTCCTAAGATAGTAGTGTCATCAGAAAACTTGACAACAAAAGTGCTAGGATGACTGCATGTACAATCATTTGTATATAATGTACTAATGTTGCGAAGTGATATCCACTACCACAGATCATTGGGATGGTGCAGTCGGAGGACAAGGTAAGCCTGTCTAAGCTACTAACTACTAACCTCATCTCACATTAACCAGGTTAGTTCAACTTGTGCACGTTCATGTGGAAATGCATGTGTAAGAAATATCTAAAAACAACATGAAATGAAAATTGTCTTTTTTACCTTGTTCACTCACACCATGCACCTATTCAACAACGTGCCCCCCCCCCCCCCCAAAAAAATGGGGCATCCGGGTAGTATGGCGATCTATTCCATTGCCTACTGACACGGGGATCGCTGGTTCGAATCCTAGTGTTACTTATGGCTTGGCCGGGTGTCCCTACAGACACAGTTGCAGTCTGCGGGTGGGAAGGCGGGTGTGGGTATGTGTCCTGGTTGCTGCACTAGTGCCTCCTTTGGTTGTCGGGGCGCCTGTTTGGGGGGGAAGGGTGAACTGGGGGGAATAGCGTGATTCCCCCCACGCGCTACGTCACCCTGGCGAAACTCCTCACTGTCAGGTGAAAAGAAATGGCTGGCGACTCCACATGTATTGGAGGAGGCATGTGGTAGTCTGCAGCCCACGGCAGGGGGGGTGAAGCAGCAGCTGGGATGGCTCAGAAGAGTGGGGTAATTGGCAAGTATAATTGGGGAGAAAAGGCGGGGGAACCCCCCCCCCAAAAAAATTCCATTTTCCTCATTTCACATCAAGGCCTAAATGCTTCAACCTCCTCTATAAAAGCAAGTTTTTGTGTTTGCATCACCAAGGTCAAGTGGGCAGGCAAGCATAACAACATTGCCCAAGTTAAAAACAAGTCAGCAGGCCAATAGGACCTTTTCCTATCAGACCCAGTTCTTGTGCAATACCCTGCCTGCTGCCATCAGTCTGTTGAGTCCTTTAAATCCAAACTTAAAACTCACGTTTTTGCCTTAGCCTACAATTAGCTGCATTTAAATTAAATACTTCACGACCTGTACTGCATGATAGGTCATTTTCTGTCTCAAGGAATTAACGAAGCACTGTTCTGCTGACAAGATTGAATATTGCAACTGTTCTTTTTTCTCCCCCATGTCTTTTCTCACTTTCCCAATGATGTCTTCTCCTGCCTCTTCTCCCGTGTATGTGAATGGTGTGATGTGAGTCTCCCCCATGTGCACATGTAGTCTGTCCTCCTCCCGGGTCTCTGTGGTGATGGTGGTCGCCATCTGGACACTGCTTGGCATCCTCCTCATCACATTTTCTATTTATATATCCTATAAATCCATATAGGGCGGCACAGTGGTGCAGTGGTTAGCGCGGTCACTTCACAGCAAGAAGATCCTGGGTTCGAACCCCGAGGTTGGACAACCTCGGGGGTCATCCCAGGTCGTCCTCTGTGTGGCGTTTACATGTTCTCCCCATGTCTGCGTGAGTTTCCTCTGGGTGCTCCGGTTTTCTCCTACAGTCCAAAGACATGTAGGTCAGGTGAATCAGCCATACTAAAACATTTTCCCTAGGTGTGAATGTGTCAACCCTGTGATAGACTGCTGGTCTGTCCAGGGTGTCTCCCCGCCTGCCGCCCAATGACTGCTGGGATAGGCTCCGGCATCCCGTGACCCCGATTGGGATAAGCGGCTCGGATAATGGATGGATGAATAAATCCATATAATGTTGTTATCCTGTTTCGATGTTGTATCTTTCTCCCACTCGGATGTGTGACTAATGTCTTTTCTTGTCTCTTCTCATGTGTGTGTGAATAGTGTGCTGCGAATCTGCCCTGTGTGCAGGTGTAGTCTGTCCTCCTCACAGGTCTCCATGGTGACAGTGGTCGCCACCTGGACACTGCTTGGCATCCTCCTCATCACATTCTTTATATAGCTTATAAATCCATATAATGTTGTTATCCTGTTTCAGTGTTGCATCCTTCTCTCATTCGGATGTATGACGAATGTCTATTGTCTCTTCTCCCATGTATGTGAAGGGCATGATGTGAGTCTCCCCTGTGTGCACGTGTAGTCTGTCCTCCTGCCAGGTCTACATGGTGATGCTGGTTGCATGGCTCATGTCCTCTGCTGTTCTGGTGGCATCTGGACACTGTTTGTTATCCTCATCATCACATTCTTCATATGTATCTTATAATTCCATTATAATTCTGTTATCCTCTTTCAATTTTGCATTCTGTAAATTGTGTTTCATTCTGTACACATAACATCCATTGCACATCTGTCCTTCTTGGGAGAGAGATCCCTCCTCTGTTACTCTTCCTGAGGTTTCTTCCCATTTTTTCTCCCTGTTAAAGTTTTTTTTTAGGAAGTTGTTCCTTATTCGATGTGAGGGTCTAAGGACAGGATGTTGTATTGCTGTAAAGCCCCCTGAGAAAAATGTGTAATTTGTGATTACGGGCTATACAAATAAAATTGACTTGCTCGAACGTTGGCGGTGGTGATGTTAGAGGTGAGTAGTCCTCCACGATAGCATGTAGACTCCAGTCAACATCCTGTTCTGTGACACTGTTATTCTCCATGTTTGTCATGGCAAAGCCACTTTTGCACAATCTAATCAAATCCTGAAGCATCAAATCAAATCCCTCCCTATGTTTTGTCCCACCCAGAGTCCCACCCCAATATCCTTTTTTACTTGGAAATATGTTACATTACAGAAACAAGATAGGCCCTACATGTAAATACTGTATATATAAGTGTAGAACATTTACATGTGAATGTTACGTTACATGTAAATGTTGTGTTCATGGAGAAAATGAGACATAATTGTTTTGAGTGGCTGAATATGGTTCAGCTACTTATTTTTGTGCAGTTGCTGTTAAATTAAACCTAATACTTGTTTTGTATAGAGCTCCATACCACATGAAATGATGTACCAGGTCTTAAGAGACACTGTGAGATCCGAGGGGAGAAATGGAAACACTTAGAGACAGGAAAGCAGATCCAGGACAGTAGCTGAGAGCAACAGTGAAAGACAAGATAGGAATTTTGAAGTTATTTTGAATGAATGCTCAAGCAGTCACCACTTACCAGAAAACCCTGTGGAAGCTTTATTTCCAAGCTCCTTACCCAAGTCCCTCTGAACCATTTTGTGCATTTTTAATACATCTTGTTGAAAGTTAATAACATGATAAACGCTTATATTTGTTCCATTATGTCTATTTTTAGACTGGAGGGCTGAGCCTGATCCCAGGACAGCAGCAAAGATGTATCGCAGATAACTTCCAATGCAGAGAAAAGGCTGGTACTAACTGCAAAGCTTGATCTCATTAACTGTGAGCGGGATCACGAGAGAAAATTTTTTATATAGGTGTCAAGAAGCCGACTGGACTCGTTCTTTGGCCACAAGACTGAAGGGCAGGTAATTTTAAACCTTTTTTCTGGGTTAATTTGGACTTTTTTTTTTTTATAAATTGATCTTTTTAGAAAAAAAAACTTCTATTACTGTGGTGTATTCGGTAATGATTTACATGAACTACATTACGCGAAACATTCATTACACAGCTAAAGGCATTCTATAGAGATGCCATAACCGATCCAGTATGAGTCATAAAGGTTTTATTCATGTCATGATTCCACCTTGTAGGCTGATAAGTCATGTGTTAGGCCTACTTCTCATCTTGATTCAGCTCTCCAGATGTGGTATGGTATAATCATCAAGCATACAGCAACAGAAGACATTAGCGGAGGCAAGAAACCAGTCAGTAGGCCTAACATGAGAATTATCAGCCTGCGAGGTGGAATCATAACATGTGAATAAATCCTTTATGATTCATACTGGATCAGTTATGGCATATCTACAGATTGACTATAGCTGTGTAATGAATTCGTTGTGTGTAGTTCGTGTAAGTCGTTACCATATATTCTTTTATTTCAGATGATGATGAAAAGGCATTTATTTTCTATTGTGATGGGAAAGCTGCACTGTGGATTTGACTTGGACCTTGCTAAGTTTTTGTATCGGGTAGGCCTAATGATCCACCAGGCTTGCATAAGTAATTCTCGGAGAACTCTTTGCGAGTCTCTGTTTTAGTGCAGTTGGCTAGGACTTGTGAGCTGAGACGGACTGTTGCTTCGGTTGTTTAATCGAATGAGGGAATGTTTAAATTTTTGACTAAAGTGCACAGTTCAGGCTGACCTCAATTATTTCTTACAAAAGTACCCCTCCTGTTCAGGGAAGAAGGTGGCAAAACCCTTTTCTTCAGAGGAGGAGAGGATCACAATGTTCCCTCACCTTGTCACACGCTCATAGACGGCGATCTCTTCAGAGTTGTGAGAATAATGATTGTGAATGGATATAGGGAAGCCAAGATACAGATCACAGATGTAGCTAAGGTTGTGTCTCTCCTATGCTCCCTTTGAAAAGTTTCCTTTCTTGCACTCTACATTCAAGTTTGTTCTTATTTTCCCAAGTTTTCATGTCTGTAAATGACCTCAACTGTTGCAGAATGCTTTATTTATTGTTTTTATACAACTTGAACCAGCAGAACAAAGATAGTATCATCAATAACCTGGCGATCAGCTGGACCTCTAGCCAGTCAGGGATATCAGCAGAAGGTGGTTGACCAAGACCACCTTTCACCATGGAAAACATACACTCACTGGCCACTTTATTAGGTACACCTTGCTAGTACCGGGTTGGACCCCCTTTTGCCTTCAGAACTGCCTTAATCCTTCGTGGCATAGATTCAACAAGGTACTGGAAACATTCCTCAGAGAGTTTGGTCCATATTGACATGATCGCATCACGCAGTTGCTGCAGATTTGTTGGCTGCACATCCATGATGCGAATCTCCCAGTCCACCACATCCCAAAGGTGCTCTATTGGATTGAGATGTGGTGACTGTGGAGGCAATTTGAGTACAGTGAACTCATTGTCATGTTCAAGAAACCAGTCTGAGATGATTCGAGCTTTATGACATGGCGCGTTATCCTGCTGGAAGTAGCCATCAGAAGATGGGAACACTGTGGTCATAAAGGGATGGACATGGTCAGCAACAATACTCAGGTAGGCTGTGGCGTTGACACGATGCTCAATTGGTACTAAGGGGCCCAAAGTGTGCCAAGAAAATATCCCCCACACCATTACACCACCACGACCAGCCTGAACCGTTGATACAAGGCAGGATGGATCCATGCTTTCATGTTGTTGACGCCAAATTCTGACCCTACCATCCGAATGTCGCAGCAGAAATCGAGACTCATCAGACCAGGCAACGTTTTTCCAATCTTCTATTGTCCAATTTTGGTGAGCCTGTGCGATTGTAGCCTCCGTTTCCTGTTCTTAGCTGACAGGAGTGGCACCCGGTGTGGTCTTCTGCTGCTGTAGCCCATCTGCCTCAAGGTTCGACGTGTTGTGCGTTCAGAGATGCTCTTCTGCATACCTCGGTTGTAATGAGTGGTTATTTGAGTTACTGTTGCCTTTCTATCAGCTCGAACCAGTCTGGCCAGTCTCCTCTGACCTCTGGCATCAACAAGGCATTTTCGCCCACAGAACTGCCGCTCACTGGATATTTTCTCTTTTTCGGACCATTCTCTGTAAACCCTAGAGATGGTTGTGCGTGAAAATCCCAGTAGATCAGCAGTTTCTGAAATACTCAGACCAGCCCGTCTGGCACCAACAACCATGCCACGTTCAAAGTCACTTAAATCACCTTTCTTCCCCATTCTGATGCTCGGTTTGAACTGCAGCAGATCGTCTTGACCATGTCTACATGCCTAAATGCATTGAGTTGCTGCCATGTGATTGGCTGATTAGAAATTTGCGTTAACGAGCAGTTGGACGGGTGTGCCTAATAAAGTGGCCGGTGAGTGTATATCAATATTGCACTGGGCCTTTTAGTAGCTGTTACATCGCAAAACTGTTTGGTTGCCCTACTGTACTATTGCTTTGGAACGTGTGTTGGTGTGGTTCAATAATCAGAAGTAATACTTTGTATTATTCAGGTACCTAGCTTTACGAAATTAACCTTAATGTGACACCTACGATCCATTTAGACTGGAGTTAAAATATTCATTGGGCTTGCACATACAAATACACAAAAATTATTTTCACAGGATATGTAATAACGTTATACTTTACATTATGATAATAACGCACCATAATAATAATTCAGCTATCAGCACTACACAATAGTGTAGTGTAATTAGCACAATAGGTCAATACCCTGAACTAGATGTTAACATTGTTTTTTTTTCAGCAGTAAAGCTCAAACCCATTAGAAATAATCAGGAGTAAATTGGAGCTAATTCACCCATCACCTGAGAAAATGTAGCTTGTATATTTCATCTAGTTTAAGGGAGGGGTGCGAGGCCCTGAGTACAACTGTGTGCATAGCACCGCTTGCCTTTATAGCAAGTTCCAACAGACAAGCAGAAAAATGAAACACTAAATGACAACTCAATAGCCTATTTTGAGTATACATACCAAGCCAAGGCTCTTGCCATAAAAAAAAAACCTTCAATGTAAACATGGAAATCCTACCGGTCCACCTGGCTAACATTAGGCCTTGTCAGTTTATTAAGCTACAATGTTAATTGAGAAGTATAGAGAAGGCCAGAAGGAGTTACATTACATGTCTGTGGATTTAGAGAAAGTATATGACAGGGTGCCAAGACAGGAGGTGTGGTATTGTATGAGGAAGTCGGGAGTTGCAGAGAAGTATGTGGGAGTGGTGCAGGATATGTATGAGGGAAGTGTGACAATGGTGGGGTGCGCGGTTGGAAAGACAGATGGGTTCAAGGTGGAGGTGGGATTACGTCAAGGATCGGCTCTGAGCCCTAGCTTGTTTGCAATGATGATGGACAGGTTGATGGACAAGATTAGGCAGGAGTCTCCGTGGGCTATGATGTTTGCGGATGACATTGTGATCTGTAGCAAGTGTAGGGTGCAGGTGGAGGAGAGCCTGAGAGGTGGAGGTATGCACTGGAGAGAAGAGGAATGAAAGTCAGTAGGAGCAAGACGAAATACATATGCATGAACGAGAGGGAGGACAACGAAATGGTGAGGATGCAAGGAGTAGAGGTGATGAAGGTGTACGAGTTTAAATACTTGGGGTCAACTGTCCAAAGTAACAGGGGGTGCAGAAGAGAGGTGAAGAAGAGAGTGCAGGCAGGATGGAGTGGGTGGAGAAGAGTGTCAGGAGTTTTTGTGACAGAAGGGTACCAGCAAGAGTTAAAGGGACGGTTTACAAGTTGGTTGTGAGACCATCTGTGTTATATGGTTTGGAGACAGTGGTACTGACGAAAAGACAGGAGGCGGAGCTGGAGGTGGCAGAGTTGAAGATGCTAAGATCTCATTGGGAGTGACGAAGAAGGACAGGGTTTGGAATGAGTATATCAGAGGGACAGCTCAGGTTGGACGGTATGGAGACAAAGCAAGAGGCAAGATTGAGATGCCTTGGATATGTGTGGAGGAGAGATGCTGGGTATATTGGGAGCAGGATGCTGAATATGGAGCTGCCAGGGAAGAGGAAAAGAGGAAGGCCAAAGAGGAGGTTTATGGATGTGGTGAGGAAAGACATGCAGGTGGCTGGTGTGACAGAGGAAGATGCAAAGGACAGTGGCGACCCCTAATGGGAGCAGCCGAAAGTAGTAGTAGTAGTAGTTTAGTAAAGCTACAAATTTAGTAATCTTCATTTCGTTTCCCTGAGTAGGGAAATTTCCCTCAGCGAGTGGCGTTAAATTGAAATACAACGACATAGATCTATTTCCATTATCTTATGGTAGTCCAAATGACTAGGTTAGCATTGACTTCTTCCTAATGTTGTTTGCTCACCTTGCAAGCATCTTCAAGCTATTGTTGGCATCTAACATTAGCCAGTTATTAGCTTTAATCGATTGTCCTCCTACCCAAAACATATCCATTTTCTGCAGTGCAGTTGCTAATCTCTCGCTTTTGTCAGGCAGTAGTGTATACTGAGGCTTACCTGACGAATAAGCAGTCACGGACCAACAGCGGCGGTTGCTACCAGGGCACAGTGGGCCATTGGGTGGCACTAGTGGACCTGTAAAAAGCTGCAAAGGCCCAATAACGGCACTGTAACAAGGCGTTTGAAGGTCTTCTTTAAATAGACCTGCTCTACACTGGGCAGCATCAGTGTAGTACCTGTAGCTGGCGGACAAGTCAAACTGTCAGGCCAATGGTAGCTTCAGGACAACAGGAGGCATGCTGGGAACTACTAATTCCGATGAAGTTGGGACGTTGTGTAAAACGTGAATAAAAACAGAATACTGTGGGACTGCAAGAATGAGGAGACGGAGAGATTGAGTCGAGTCAATCCTGTTTACTCGCCACACAAAACAACACTGATACAGCACAATCTCTCGTGGCAACCAGCTAACCGCTAGGCTGCTGCAAACATGGCTCACCCCGGAAACCCTAAGCAGTGCCTACGTCAGCACTCTGAATGTCTGCCTTAAAGGAGCAGCAGCCCCCGGTGAATCTACCCTCAAATGTGTATCACCACAATACAATGATTTGCAAATCCTTTTCGACCTATATTCAATTGAATACACTACAAAGACAAGATATTTAATGTTCAAACTGATAAACTTTATTGTTTTTTGCAAATATTCACTCAGTTTGAATTTGATGCCTGCAACACGTTCCAAAGAAGCTGGGACAGGGGCAACAAAAGACTGGGAAAGTGAGGAATGCTCAAAAAACACCTGTTTGGAACATTCCACAGGTGAACGGGTTAATTGGAAACAGGTGAGTGTCATGATTCGGTATAAAAGGAGCATCCCCGAAATGCTCAGTCGTTCACAAGCAAGGATGGGGCGAGGTTCACTACTTTGTGAACAACTGCGTGAGCAAATAGTCCAACAGTTTAAGAACAACGTTTCTCAACGTACAATTGCAAGGAATCTAGGGATTTCCTCATCTACAGTCCATAATATCATCGAAAGATTCAGAGAATCCGGAGAAATCTCTGCACGTAAGCGGCAAGGCCGAAAACCAACATTGAATGCTCGTGACCTTCGATCCCTCAGGCAGCACTGCATTAAAAACCGACATCATTCTGTAAAGGATATTACCATGTGGGCTCAGGAACACTCCGGAAAACCATTGTCAGTTAACACAGTTCGTCGCTACATCTACAAGTGCAAGTTAAAACTCGACCATGCAAAGCAAAAGCCATATATCAACACCACCCAGAAACACCGCCGGCTTCTCTGGCCCGAGCTCATCTGAGATGGACTGACGCAAAGTGGAAAAGTGTGCTGTGGTCGTGACGAGTCCACATTTCAAATTGTTTTTGGAAATCTTGGGCGTCGTGTCCTCCGGGCTAAAGAGGAAAAGGACCATCCAGATTGTTATCAGCGCAAAGTTCAAAAGCCAGCATCTGTGATGGTATGGGGGTGTGTTAGTGCCCATGGCATGGGTAACTTGCACATCTGTGAAGGCACCATTAATGCTGAAAGGTACATACAGGTTTTGGAGCAACATATGCTGCCATCCAAGCGATGTCTTTTTCAGGGACGTCCCTGCTTATTTCAGCAAGACAATGCCAAGCCACATTCTGCACGTGTTACAACAGCGTGGCTTCGTAGTAAAAGAGTGCGGGTACTAGACTGGCCTGCCTGCAGTCCAGACCTGTCTCCCATTGAAAATGTGTGGTGCATTAGGAAGCGCAAAATACAACAACAGAGACCCCGGACTGTTGAGCAACTGAAGTCGTACATCAAGCAAGAATGGAAAAGAATTCCACCTTCAAAGCTTCAACAATTAGTGTCCTCCGTTCCCAAACGCTTACTGAGTGTTGTTAAAAGGAAAGGTGATGTAACACAGTGGTAAACATGCCCCTGTCTCAGCTTTTTTGGAACGTGTTGCAGGCATCAAATTCAAAATGAGTGAATATTTGCAAAAAAACAAAGTTTATCAGTTTGAACATTAAATATGTTGTCTTTGTAGTGTATTCAATTGAATATAGGTCGAAAAGGATTTGCAAATCATTGTATTCTGTTTTTATTTACGTTTTACACAACGTCCCAACTTCATTGGAATTGGGGTTTGTAGTATCTGGTCTCCTATACTGTGGGCAGAAGGCAATGCTAACCCACTGTCTATTTATTACCGAAAACCCAAAATATGCGTAACAACACGTTGTTGAGCATGTTTTTTGGCCGCCAACATCATAGCTGATGATGCCGAAAGAAGACGAAGAAGTGTAGACTGAATGAGTACATTGTAAATGTCTCACTCGGTCCAAAGTCCTAAATCCCATCTGATGCTCCACGAGGTCCCATGTGTTTCGTGTAGAACAGAGTGTTGTCCCCGAACCAAGGTCTCCACAAAATTCACTCAAGATCGGAGAACTGGGCTGTTTTTCTTTGGTCACAAGTGTACTCTATGTACTGAAAGGCATGAATCTGAACAACCTAAACACACACAGACATTAAACTTTTCTACCTTGTGTGAAGGTTAAGGGTTTTGTTTTCCAACTCAAGCAGACAGAGGAAGCGAGTTGTCAGACAGCGGCATGTTCACCTTGTCCGATGTCATCAGTCAGCTTATTAGACAGTCCACAGCTGCGCCCTATAACCGCTCTTTTTTGAGCGTTACCTCAGTGCTATCCATGGAAAAGAATTCTCCAGGTTGAAAGAATGGCTGCTAGAAACCACCTCCCACTCCTACATTGGGTTCCACATCAGTATTCTGACATATTGGGCCAATATTTAGGAAAATATCTTACATCCTCGGAAGGTAGATATGAAAGACTGTGCCCTGAATTGTTTCCTCTTTCACTCATGAACTATTCCCTCCATATGAAACACCCAATAGGGTACTGTAGGGAGTAATAAATGGAGATTTCAGACAATATTGAATCATCATTTTGCAGCTTCTCATTCCATTACGCGGTAATTGACAGTGAAAAGAGTGTACGAAGCATTACATTGTGTTGTTTTAGCATAAAGTGCTGGACACTACATTTTCAGTTGCATTGTGGGAACATTTTTTGACATGAAATAGCGAATGAATTTCAAACTTCGGACATTCAGAATGGAGGAAGGTTAATATGGAGCAAATAGGGAGCTATTTTGGACATAGCTCAGAGATTACTCTGTCTAAAGAAGCTTTGCCATGCATTTTTTTTCCAGGGTGAGCCAAAAACCAGGTTGGTGCAAATTATTCCAGTTATAGTAGTAGAAACTGACAAAGCAACCAGAATTTAACTTAACTCTCAAATACATTGTAAATTTGACTCACGTCTTCAGTCTGTCAGAAAGGATTGTAATGTTAGTGTATATTTATCAAGTCAATTTAATAAAGACTTCCTACAGGGGTCGACAGAGATCTAGCTTACCTCTTTGTCTTCTTGGACTTGAGTCCTGAAACATTGCGGTTACAATATAGTTGACCTATATGACAAGCAAAGCCGGTTGCTCTTGATTATGATTGTTAAAGATTTACATCAGGACAAAAGTGGAAAGGAAATGTCAGTCAGTATTGCTGCCTAAAATAAAAGTATTTTCAAATCGCTCCCCAAGTTTAATTCTTTTCACTAATGTGTTAATTCATTCTTTACTCACTCCTTAGAAATCAGCATAAGTTGCCCCATGGTTGAACTGTCCCCTCCATGGTGACATCTTGAGGCACTTCTTCAGTCTTGTCAAACTCCCGCAGTCCAGTCCAGTCAGTGTCATAGTAATTCACCACCCGTATTTAAAAACGTAGGTTAATGCTTTATAAGAAATGTACCCATAGACATTTATCTTCTGAATTTAAAATTTAGGTTATAGGTTGTCTTTCTTCAATGACTAATGAATGAATCCAATCCATTGAATAGCCCAATGACTGCTGGGATAGGCTCCAGCATCCCCGTGACCCTGAGAGCAGGATAAGCGGTTTGGATAATGGATGGATGTCTTTCTGAGAAGTTTCACATGCAAATAGAAAGCATGGTTTACTAACCTTCATAAATTATCACCAATACATGAGGAATATATTAAATTAAGCTGTATTTTTAGAGTTTGAACTATCCAGGTGTTGGCTTTCTTTAATATGGACCTGTAGCAAAGTTAACTTCCACTGCACACCAAGCCAGCTATCTAACATTAGCCACCACAAGCTTGACCCTTGGTAGTGCCCTTGTTTTCCAGTTCATAGGAACCTACCATCTCAGGATCACCAGTTTTTCTATGCATTGTCCAGAGCTGATATAGACACAAGTTGGTTCTCAATTCTGAGTTTGTGATGTTAGGTTACCATCAACTGGGCAAGGTGTCGCTGTAGCAGGGCCATCAGAATTCAACAACTAGCTCCTCTGCTTCCATGTTAAGAGGAGTGTGTAAAGCAGGTCAAGGCTATCTCTCCAAAGCCAAAATAATCTAAAAAAGAAAAAAAAAAGAAAAAAAAAAGATTATAAGCATGATTAGTTGCCTGTCAATGTTGACAGACAGGTCAGGAGGATCCCCAATTGTCAATCAGATGTCAATTGATGAACGTTAGTGGGGAAATTGATTCCATAAACCACTGTTTTTGAAGACAGTGGTTAATATGTGGTGAAATGGTGGAGATTCTAAAAAAAAAAAAAAAAACTTCTTAAGCATGCCTCCAAGAAATATTATTGTCTATAATGAAGTGAGAAATATGTTTTCTTTAGGTTGTAAAAGCAGTGTAACAGGATAATTTAACATGAATTTAGTTGTATTTCATGTCCAAGAGTATTAGGCTTGTAATCTTATAAATTCCTTATAAAGTGGCAGACTCAAAAATGGATTTATTTAACATTCAAAGAAGCTCTAGTAACTTTATAAGTAGTTTCATACTGTTTTGTACTGAGGTTTTCTCAGAATTGAGAACCTACTAGTTTCATACTGAGGTTGCATACCTATTTTACGTTAGTTAATGAATTATTATTCTAATGAAGCATATGACTCACATATCTTTATTTGGACTGGAGCATCACTTATAGTTGAATTCAATGCATTTTGAGATTAAAAGGCTGATCTAAACAAGCGAGATTTTGTCAACCAAGGAATGTGTTGCTCCAAAAAATCATCTTAATTGGTAAATGATCCATCCATCTCTGTCTGTCTGCCTGCCTGCCTGTCTGTTTGCCTGCCTGCCTGCCTGTCTGTCTGTCTGCCTGCCTGCATGTCTGTCTGTCTCTCTGTCTGTCTGTCTGCCTGCATGTCTTCCTGCCTGCCTGTATGTCGGTCTGTCTGTCTGTCTGCCTGCCTGCCTATCTGTCTGTCTTTCTTTGTTTGCCTGCCTGCCTGTGTCTGCCTGCCTGCATGTCTGCCTGCCTGCCTGCCCATCTCTGTCTGCCTGCCTGTCTGTCTGTTTCTCTGCCTGCCTGCCTGCTTGCCTATCTCTCTGCCTGCCTGCCTGCATTAATACACTGCTTTTTGTTTTATCAATATTTACCCTGCATCTGCAAAAAATTCTTTCTAGTTCACATCACCTGTTTTTCAAATGTAATTTTTATTTCTAATAACCGTTATGAGTATCATGCTACGAGCTTACTTCTAAAGTCTTTTTATCCATAGGCAAACACGGCTATGAAGACGGCTTACATGGAAGGAAATAACAGAGGGTTGAAACAAAGTTTACAAAATGCCACATCCAGTTGATTGCATTCCCCAGCCCAATACAGAAAGGAGTACGTCTTGCGTCTTGTGCATAAACCAACAAGGATAATCACATTATGAAAATCAGGTTGAGGAGACTCCGTCGTCTCTCAGCCAGAGAACCCAAGAGAATATGTGTCAGTCAGAGAAATTAGTTCACTGACAAAATAAAACCCAGCTGATGAACTATTTCCAGAAACTGACTGTTGTGGCATATAATCAGCGAAGTCATGAGTCTCTATTCTCACGTTGCCTCACTTACTCATTCGTGAGCTGTTAAAAATCACATCCAATGAGTCCACCTCCTACTCAGCCAGTCAATGAGTCGCTATGACAACAGCCCTTGACATGGAGATTGTGTCTTGAAAAGCAGCTCTCCGCATCAAAAGGGTGCCGCTCACAGATCGAGCTCCTCCAGAGGACACCCATAGACCAGACAGTCCATGCCAACCAATGACAGAGCTGGTAAATATAATTCAGGTGATCCATTTCCATTTTGTCGATGTATCAAAGTGGAACTTATTAAAAAAAAAACCCTCATTGAGTATTCAGAGACGATGAGGGTCATTGTCACTCGAAAGTGATGGCAATGGGACGAGTATCCCTTCCTCTATTAACCCCTGGACGGGTGGCAATGACCCCAGGACTCCCACAACTAATAATTGATGCTTTTTAATTAGTCTTTGGTTCACTTAGATCTCATACCTTGTAATTCACAGCGATAGCTTCCTTGCCCTTTGGAAATTGCAAAATCGTTTCTTCTTCTGCTGTGATATACAGTTATTGCACGCCGAGGCCAGGCGAGATAATTTGGAGATGAAATTGGAGATGAGTGCGGATGGGAGGTGGAGTACAAGTCTGTAACTCATCTCATCCTTCACTTCTTCCTCCTTTTCCTCCTACCTAAATATGAAAGTAATAACTCTGCCTTTGTGTCCTCAGCTGACTAGGTAGCCTTGTGTGAACCCATCACATTAACACACATGTTTGTTTCAAGGTTGTCCTCAGTGTGGAGAGATTGTAAGAGAACCTCAGTGGAAGTGATTTGCATGAATCTCAGCCAAAGACAGGTGGCTGTTGGCTAACAGTTGAGCTCTCGATGATGCCAGCTCAAGTCCTCAGTATCTGCCTGGAAATTTCCACATCAAAAAAACATGTTGGCAACATTCATATTCAGCTAAAATTGCACAGCAGTGCATTTTGGTACATTTTCACAGTCTGTCCTTCAGCCAACACAGTGGAGGTTGTTCTGTAATGGTAGTTTCAGTTTAAAAATGCACTTAAGGTCCAATGAAAAAATGTCATTGAAAGATATTGAATGTAAGCTTAAGTGGAAATTGAGCCACCATGTCCCTTTAAAGTGTTCATTTTCCAGCAAGATACTGTAAAAATAAGCACTTACATTGAGAGATGGTACTAATCAATGCATGAAGTGTCTTGTCTAACATTAACACTGAATAAATGAGCTCAATGGCGCCATACCATAGGCTGTACAGGAAGGTGCTGCGTTTGTGTCAATATGCAGGTACCTACATCACATATGTTTATCTGTATTTACTTTTGTATGAAATAGGTGTAACTGGTTCCCATTCGCGCCCAGAGGCAAAACTACTACTACTACTGTATGCAGACAATGCAGCTGCATTGGGGCCCTCAACAGTTTAGAACCAGCATGCACGGACCCCTCTTTATCTCGCCACTATCATATCAAAGATCTCAAGCACTGAGTCTATGGTATTGGGTATGTTCAAAAATGTGCAAAGTGTGCCCACGCATAATTATGGACATGCGTACTACTGTGTAGAAAAACCCACACGGAAGCATTAACTAGCTGGCTAAGTCTCAAGACTTCGCACAACAAAAAGCATGGAGAGTGCACCTATGATGTAAGTAGAACTTATTTATTACTTATTTGGCTAATAATCAACTTACACACTTGTATTTTGTGTTTACAAGGCCTATGCACAGACATGAATAATGTTGTCAATGTGCAGGTAGGCTGTCACTCCTGGATTGCCACCTTGCCGTGGTGGAGAAGCTTGCATGTACCAGTGATCCCAAGAGCTATGCTGTCTGAAGCTGGGGTCCTGGTGGGGTCACCAAAGGCAGATTGGTCAAGGGTGAGGTTCAAGATGAAGTGTGATCCAACAAAGACCTCCAGGATTGGCCTCTACACCCACCTGAAGACACAGAGGAAGGCTGGTCATACTCGACCCCGAGTGACTGCCGATGATGATGACGAGGCCATCACTGATAATGTTTTCATATCTGTCAAGGTTTGCTGTCACCAATGATGTTTTCATTTGTTATGGTGCTCTGACACCAGATTTTGTTAAGAAGGCTTATCTATCACTACCATACCCTTGCTATGATGACTCCTCTTCTATAGCATGGTGATCCGTTTCCCTAGTAACCATTTCATTTAGGCATCAACTGTGTGGTGCATTTCGTTGTTGCTGGTCTTTTTAAACCTGCGCGGTTTCACTTCTTTCATTTGCTACTGACATGACGTTATGTTACATCTGATGTGATGGGCAGGCCGGGGCCCGCTTTGACCATCTTGCATTGGGGCCCGGCACTGACTCGTTACACCTGTGTTCGCACGTGTCACTTCCCTGGAGCGTGCATGTGCAGGCCCCTCTCCAGGGTTAAAGCACTCCGCTCCCCTTGCTGGTTCAGCTGCCATGGACCCAGTGATCATAGGCTCCTATGATGCCCCAGTGGCCTCCTGTCACCACCTCAACATGCCACTAAATCTCTCCATGGCTGGTTCCCTGACGTGGATGTCAGCCTCAGGACCTGTAACTAATGCCTGGGACTTGGCGCTGTGTGGCCTGTAAACATGGATGATTTGCTCTCATCACACCTCAAAACCCACCCCCAACCCCGTCCCTGGGGTGGAAAGAGAGAGAGAGAGAGAGAGATCGGAGGGATGGTGGGGTATGAGCGATAAGAGGGCTTGTAGGATGGAAACAGATGGAGGCGGAAGGAGAAGGGAGGTAGGAAAGGGCCAAGGCAACATTTAGACTGGGGGAAATTGGAACAAACTGACGGTGTTTTGCAGAAAAGACAAGAGGACGGCTGTTATCTGTGTGTGTTTGTGTGTGTGTGTGTGTGTGTGTGTGTGTGTGTGTGTGTGTGTGTGTAAAATGGGATGGAATAAGAGATACAAAGTCATCTGCTCAAGTAGCTTTGATTACCCATCTGTTCTATGTCAGTGCTTAGTGATTTGTGGTTGTATTTGGATTTTGTGTGTGTGTGTGTGTGTGTGTGTGTGTGTGTGTGTGTGTGTGTGTGTGTGTGTGTGTGTGTGTGCACCCCTGCCATGAAAAGAGCTAATGCAATTAAACAGGATCAGGTGTTCAGGTCTTTCCAGTATCTGATTGGGACCACTCCACAGGGTGAGTAATCAGGCTTACATAACATTGCAAACATGCACATGTGCACACACATACACACACACACACACACACACACATATGCTCTACCAGAAACAGAATTGACCTCTATTCCAGTTTTCCCCCGGAAACGTGACTCATGGCTGATCCCAGCCATGGCCAGGAGGGCATCTGAATGACGATGCAACCACAGGTGACTGGTGATGTAAAAAGCTTGTCTTTATCACAAAGAGGGTATTAAGTACAAATGATGAGGTGGAGGATAATATTCCTCCTAGATGAGCCAGCAATCAACCATTGGGGAAACATTATTTGTCAAACTGGTAATGTCCAAATAAAAACAACAGTTCACAGTATTGTAAAATTCAAACTAAATCCGACCTTGTGTGTGTATTTCGAGAGGAGAAGCCTAGCTAATTCACCATCAGTATCCAATTGTCTAATAGATGCACAAGATTGCAAAGTCAAATTGAGTTTCATTCACAGTTGCCAATGGGACCGTATTGAAACCTATTGATTGCTTGTGCTTGTATTCACTTGCTCTGGGGGCCAAAGACCCATTGTTTTTAGTGACGGGATGTGATGGGCACAGCTGCCAAATGGCCCCTGTTGGTGCAAATGTCCTTGTCGTCTCTGAGCGCGACTCAGCATGGCAACAGAGCACACACGCGCCGGCACTTAACCTTGAAGCTGTGTTCACCCACACTGTGAATAATACCCTTGGGAGGAGGATGGAGTGTGGCGGAGAGGACAAGAGGACGTGTGGTGGACGGGGAGGAGAGGAGATGGAGAAAGAGGGAGAGAGATACAGAGTGAGAGAGGGATGAAAAATGACTGCAGAGAGAAAAGAAAGAGAGGGAGAGTCAGCAGAAGCCTCAAAAGACTTCACGGAATGGCTGTACAGGGTGTATGTGTGTGTGTGTGTGTGTGGGAGGAGAGGGAAGGGAGGAAAAGGGGAGGAGTGGAGAAGGGAAGAGATGCCAGAAAGGTCACTAGGCAAAAATGATGAAGTCATCTGTATGAGTTTTTCTGTGGCTGAAGGCTGGCAGCTGGCCAGCGAGGTGAGCCGTCTGTACCTGCGGCCAGGGCTCTTCCAGCATTAGCAGCTCATCATCGTGCTGTATTTGTATGAATTTTAAGTAGTCAATCCAGAGTTGTGTGAATGAATAAAGGATTTATCGTTTGACTGCCGGCAATTATTATCCACTAGACTACTTTGTAAACAAGAAAAGAATGTCAATAAGGGTTCCCGAGAGGGTCGGAGACTGTGGTATTGCTCAAGGGCCCGGGATCTGCTCTTCCCACCCACCTCTCCTCCCCGTGCCCACACGCTTTGCCGAAACACTGATGCAACAAATAGGCAATCTGTTGCCTGTGACCCGGGATTGCTGTCTCTCCGCAGCCTCTGCAGCGAAGGCCGTTGCTCTCCTCGCAGACTGGAGACAAAGATGATGTCTGCTGCCTGCCTCCGTCTGTCCAAACAAAGAGGAAACTATGGGTGCCGGCATCAGTTTACTTTATAATTCCATGTCAGGGTGGTTGAGAATCTATTCAGCGGACCAGTGCAAAATAAGGGTCTTCTTGTGATGTTTTGGGTTGTCTTAATGTTACTGTCATCAATTTTCTATCAATCAACCAGTCAACTCAGCAGTCAGACTTCATTTATGTATATCGCCTATTATAACATTCTACTCTAATCTAGAGGGGTTTGCTGAGCACATGTGTTTCATCACATTCCTGCTGAAAAATCAATTCACCATGGGTTGGTTGGTTGTCTGAAGAGGATAGCTGAAGAGCAAGATAATGGCAGCTTCGTCCCAATGGTGAGGTTGGTAAGGATATAGTGAATGATCCATAAATGAATATGTGTGTGTGTGTGAAAAGAGAAATTGTCAATTGTCAGTCAGTTTCGGTTTAATCAACCAATTTATTACTCCCCTTAGCTGTGGTCAAAAAACATTGCATGGATATGACCAAGAATCATGCTGAGACAACTTTTACTGGTCCACTTATGTGAAAATCAATGCAAATGCACACAGCAAAAATATTTCTCACACACACACACGCACGCACACGAGGGTTCTTTGCATAACTCAGGATGATTGGCTGTGATTTGTCAAGCAGTGCTTCGTACTGTTGAGAGCTCCGTCCGACATCTCTGAGAATGTCAAGGCTGGTCAATCAGTACATCGTTGAATAAAAGCCACCAATTGCCTCGCAACTAATCATGACAATGTGCTCCACATGCAAATTCGCTTGGCTGACTTTTTTTTTTTAAGCACCAAACGGTCTGGTGTTTTAATATTTCTCTGCTTTCATAGAAACTTAAATACTGTGGGTTTTCTATTGCTAAAAGGAGCAAAGAGTTCATTTGTTATTCTGAAAAGAGAGAGATAAATATTTGGCTAGACCAGGCTGTTGATTGGAGTGAAAATTGCCCTATACTAGAATTGCCAGAGCACCTAATTCATCACATCAAGGCCGTGATAATTCAGTATTTTTAATGATGCACACAGTAAAATGTGGGTGGCAGAGGGAGAGAGGTGGAGGTAGATAGGGAGAGGGGGAAAAATAGAGATAAAAAATGTGGCATTGCAGTCTACGATGAGGTCATTCTATCACACTGTCATTAACTGCCGTTAGGGGGGAGCCCAGATTTTCTGCACATTTTTGTCACATGAGGCCACAGGACCACCGCACACACTTCCCTATATGTGTCAGAAAACACATACACGCACAAAACAACACCTTAACCCAATGCACTTTGGGATTTTACACTGGCCCAAAAGGCAAAAAGCAATTCCAGCCCCGAGTAAAAGTGTTACTACAAGTGTTGATGGAAATGAATTATGGGATGGAGCACTGGACAGCATAATACCTCACACTGCTTTTATTGCTTTCTGGGTCATGTGTTTCCCGTCGAAGGCAAAAGCACATAGACAAATAAACCTACACAGAAACACAGAGATGTAGGCTTGTTCGCACACACACACACACACAGAGTGCAGGAATATAATAGCAGCTGAATTAGCGAGTGATTGACCATATATAGAATGCTAGTAGGAATGGCTGGTGACAATTTGCTCAGTGAGATATTACTTTTTAAAAAACATTTTCAGAAAAGATTTCTCTTACAACCAAATATATTTGTCGGCCATTAGCAGAGATCAAACTTAAATAAGATCTAGTCTTGAACTAAAGCCCAATAAACAATGGGTCTGCAGTGTTACTGACAATGGTTCAATTAATAACGTGCTCTGCTCAACATTAAATAATTACTTTGCAGAATTCTACCTTAGCACGACTGCACGGTTCGAATTACGGGGGGGGGGGGGCTGATCTGACCCCCACTAATTAAGATGTGGACCTCCCCAAAAAAGGTAAAAAGTGGAGGGGGAGGGGGGGGTCAAAACATTTGCGTGTCTTTCTCATCTGTAATTGTAAATATTACAATATATTTCCCATATTCATGCCTGGAAGAATCTTATAATAGGACGCTCCTAAAGTGGACCATACCATTTCTTAACCTTGATTTTAGTGAAACATCTGCCTCCTCTGCCTGGCTCATCGCTCCCATCATTGCAATGGCTCGCATCAACACAAGCCAGTGGAAACACTGTAGGTTAATGTAAATGGCTAGCCACCTAGCTAGTTTAATACACTTAACCTTTTCACCTTCTAAGTTTCTGAATTTGATTGTCAACGGAAGAAAGATAACGTTTGCTAGTTTCTAACTTTTGCCTTAAGTTACAGTTAAGCTAACTAACATTAGCTAGCTAAAGCTAACGTTTGGCTTAGCGCACCCTATCGTTTTTATTGTTGGCTAAATAGCTAGCTAGCTGTGTCTATGGCTTGGCATTTAATTGCCAGTATAAAAAGGCATATTATCTAATATTAGCTAACACTGGTGCTCAGTCATGAGCAGTGAGACAATGGAGGATTAGTTTACAATTTTCGATTTCATTTAGCAGACGCTTTTATCCAAAGCGATGTACATCTGAGAGTTAATACAACACAAGCAAGTTCTAGCAAGGATCTAGTCATTGCAGAGATATGTTTTGACCTCATTGTAGAGTTTATTATTATGTTTTAATGGTCTTATGTGGCTGTGGTGGTTTAGTCTTTTGCCTTTTTGATATTAACTTTTATAATCGGCCGCTCCATTATTTTCACACAGCAATGAAGGAGTTTTAACTGGTTGGATAATTTAACATTATTAAAATCTACTATGTGTGCTGAAGGCTGATTAGTTGTATTTGTTCAAATGTGTCACTACTTTATTGAACTCATTGGATTTCATTCACAGAGTCAACACGAGCAAGAGGAGAAGAGATATCTGGCACTTTTTTGTGCTTAAAAAAAGAGTAAGTTGAAACTTGTAAGAATTAGGACATAGAGATGATAATGCAGCCTGTATTTTCTGTGGTTGTCATCAGGCTTAATACTCCGTAGGATAGAGTGGATGATGGTGAGTTTTATTTATGTTTTGTTATATTAAGGAAGCAGAGGAAGGTCAGAATGACAGACAATAGGCAGGAGGGGGTCAAGAGGACAGCGAGCAGACAGGACCTAGTAGCAAAGAAGTGAGTTACAAAGGAGACTGCCCTTAAAGATGTATGCCATCATACCGGATATTTGGGCAAATAGTACTTTCAGAAACTGACGGGATGCTCTTCAATCATACCCTACTGTTCTGAACGAATGCTAGGACTTTTAATAAAGTGTTGGCTATCGTTAGTAAAGAATGATGATAATGACGTTGACTCAGATGATGTGGAATATTGATTTATTTTTTTCTATTAGACTGTTTTCACAGTTGTCTGTCTTGGGAGAGCGATCCTTCCTCTGTTGCTCTCCCTGAGGTTTCTTCCTATTTATGTTCCCTGTTAAAGTTTTTTTTTTTTAGGGAGTTGTTCATTATCTGATTCGAGGGTCTAAGGACAGGTTGTTGTGTTTCTGTAAAGCCCCCTGAGGCATATTTAATTTGTGATATTGAGCTGTACAAATGAAATTGATTTGACTTAAGAAAACAGCTGATAAATTTAGATTATTGGGTGGTCTATGCATTTAGTGTTAGTCAGGCACAAGCCTAGATGCTGTATGGTAGTAATACATCTGCCTACCTCTTTGGCATGTTGATAGTGTCTTTGGTTTTGGTACAGCATTGTGTGGGTCTTTGTTTGAAAGGAAATAATAATAATATTAATAAATCAATCTTATATAGCGCTTTTCTAACACTCGGAGTCGCTTTAAAATAAACAGGGTGAAACAAGACAACAGGTAAACTTAACACCGACATACAGGGGTGGATGAGAAGGGGGGGCTACAAGAGGGAGAAGCGGCAGCCACACACGACGCCAGTAGTACTCTCCCACTTAAACAGATACAAAAGGGCAAGAAAAAAAAAAACAACAGCACCGTAGACGTTGAGTTTCTGTAGGGGTTTACTCCCGTAGCCTATGAAATGTAGGCCGTAGAAATGGTGGTCTGCTGTTGTGTGTGCGGGTCTGACTTGCTGGCAGTTTTGCCCTTGAATAATCTTGTTGGTGACCCCTGACTACAAAGTTGTTGTGTGATACATGCTGTATGAGCTGGTGTAATGGATTTGATTTATTATCATCCACAGACTGCAGACGTTACGTTAAACAAGCAAGATACTGTAAGAATTTTAAGACTTCAGTTCACTGAAGCTGTACTGGTTTCCATTTAGCCCCCCGTTGTCATTGTATAATTTGCACCCTGCCCGACTGCACAGTATATTTTAGGGTGCTTTCACACCTGAGCTGTGTAGTCCGTTTTAATTGAACCATGGAGTGGTTACCCCCTTGGTGCAGTTCGTTTGGGCAGGTGTGAACACAGCAATCGCACTAAGGTGCAGACCAAAACAACCAAACTGAGACTTTGTTGAAGAGGTGGTCTCAGTCTGGCGAACTCTGGTATGGTTCTTTTGTGGTATGAAAGTGATCCAACCTAAATCCGACCCAAATGCAGGAAGCGTTGCATATTTTTTGGATTAAACTAGCTCCCGTTGTACGTCTTCTTCGCGTATCACTGGTTCCAAACTGGACACGATGCGAACGAGCGAACATCAGATTTTTTTCAGTTTTTCCCAATGAAGATATCCTAACCTTCTCTATGTGTCAGCGAGCAGGGAAGTGACATGTTGCTTGTTTGAAATATCACTTGCCCTGGCTCTATTCTTGTGGAGTTTCACACACTTGCTCCACCTCCAGCCTATTTTCATTCATCAAAATCAATGCTGACATCCTTGATATTTCCGTTTCCCCTCCAGTCAGCAGTAACACCAGCCATTAATTAATTAAAGGAAATTAAAGAAAGTAAATGATGTGTTTTGTGGACTGGGAGAATGCTTATGACCATGTATCCCGGGGCACTCTGTGGGGAGTACTGCGGGAGTATGGGGTACTGGGGCACTTACTACAAGCCATCCGGTCCTTGTATAATCAAAGTGAGAGGTGTGTCCGCATTCTCGGCACAAAGTCAAACACGTTTTCGGTGAGTGTTGGACTCCGCCTAGGTTGTCTCTTGTCTCTGCTTCTGTTTGTGA
The DNA here is from genome assembly GCF_029633865.1 of Lampris incognitus. NCBI lineage: Eukaryota > Metazoa > Chordata > Actinopteri > Lampriformes > Lampridae > Lampris > Lampris incognitus. Next base: position 18,691,318 of record NC_079213.1, on the reverse strand, counting down.
TATTCATGGACAGGATCTCAAGGCGCAGCCAAGGTGAGGAGTGTGTCCATTTTGGGAACCTCAGAATTGCATCTCTGCTCTTCACAGATGATGTGGTTTTGTAAGCTTCATCAGAACGTGACCTCCAGCGCGCACAAGGGCAGTTTGCAGCTGAGTGTGAAATGGCCGGGATGAGAGTCAGCACCTCTAAGTCTGAGGCCATGGTTCCCTACCAGAAAATGGTGGATTGCTCCCTCTGGGTTGGGGATGAGTTGTTGCCTCAAGTGAAGGAGTTCAAGTATCTCGGTGTCTTGTTCACGAGTGAGGGTAGGATGGAGCGGGAGATTGACAGGCGGGTTGTGCAGCATCAGCAGTAATGTGGATGTTGTACCGGACCGTTGTGGTGAAGAGGGAGCTAAGCCAGAGGGCAAACCTCTCAATTTACTAGTCAGTCTTCGTTCCAACCCTCACCTATGGTCATGAGCTTTGGGTAGTGACTGAAAGGGTGAGATCGCGGCTACAAGCGGCTGAAATGAGTTTCCTCCGTAGGGTGTCTGGGCTCAGCCTCAGAGATAGGGTGAGGAACTCAGACATCCGGAGGGAGTTTGGAGTAGAGCCGCTGCTCTTTCGCATCGAAAGGAGCCAGTTGAGGTGGTTCAGGCATCTCATTAGGATTGTGTTCCTAAACATCAGAACACAAAAGAGCCACGCATATCAATACCTCCGATAACGATGGGCGTTGCTAAACATTGCTAAAGATTGGAACACAAAGAGCCATGGACATCATTAGCTCTGATAACGACTCTAAAGAGGATAAATATCTGAGTTTCATCACCAGCCAGGCCGACTTGCTTGGTGTAGTCAGAAAGGCACGAACTGATGAAGCCTCTTGGATGAGAGGCGAAACGTCTTCACGGATATATACCAAGTCCAGTTGCACTCGATTCAATTCCTTTGGATGGCCTCCTGGGTGCCTTCCTTTGGAGGTTTTCGAGGCACGGCCAACAGGGAGGAGACCCCGAGGTAGACCCAAAACTCGCTGGAAGGACTACATGTCCATTCTGGCCTGGGAACACCTTGGGATCCCCCAGGAGGAGCTGGAGGACGTTGCTGGGGAGAGGGACGCCTGGAGTGCCCAACTTGGCTTGCTGCCAATGCAACCCTACCCTGGAGAAGCGTCTGAAGATGAATGAATGAAAAAAAATGACTGAGGAAAAGATAAAAACTTAAGAAAATTACATTGGTTATGAATAAATAACTTAGACATTTATTCATTTGCAGAGGGAGAAATCACAACTGCTGCCAAAAAAAAAATCCCATTCCTTCCTCGTGCTGTGAGATCACTCGTGGTATATCTTGACAAATTTTCGCACTCCAGCTGCTAGAGCTCATTTGCTCGCTGTATGTTAGGAAGAGGTGTAACGTGAAGCAACACATTGTTGTCTAGACGTTGCCTTGAAGTGCGTTCAAATGTGCCATTCTGTTCACATATTTTGGCTTGGTATATGGTCCAAATGATGGCCACAATTATGAACTAATGCCAATTGGTAGCTATCCTGGAAGAAAAACAAACTCTCTTTTCTCTGCCCACCAACCCCACAAGATTTTTGACCAATGGATGGAGTGACAGTGCCCACATGGCTTTTGTTGATATATTTTGGTTCACTTGGAAGTTTGGCGTGTAAAACCAAACCCACCAAAGGGAAAATGCAATAAAGTAGCAACTCATCTACTGATTCCGACCAAAGCAAACAGACTATTGGTAGTCTTCTGGATATCCTTGTCAAAAAAAATCCATCCATCCATCCATCCATTATCTGAACTGCTTATCCTGCTCTCAGGGTCGCGGGGATGCTGGAGCCTATTCCAGCAGTCATTGGGTGGCAGGCGGAAGTAATTTCTTACAGCCTCACCAAAGTTGCGCCATCAATGTGAGTGTGAGCTCTTTAAATTAGCACTGTGAAAGCTTAAGTCATTCAGACAATTGTTCCCTGTGATGCAGCACCAAGTTCTCACAGTAACTGCACACAATTAAAGTAATAGCAGCATGCTCACACACACACACACACACACACACACACACACACACACACACACACAGGCAAGGCCCATTATGTACAGACAGCATGCACACTTAAATGTACATAAACATACAGGAGAGGTGGCCACTACTTGCAGAAACAAAGCTGAGTGGTAACGAGCAAAAAAAAAAAAAAAAAAAGCATGTCGATCACAGATTTTGTTAATACCAAACTTAAAGAGTTCCATGCTCTCCATGGAAATGGACAAACTTGGCCAGGACCTTGTTTGTCTTTTCAATACCCATGTATGCCTCAGCTTCCAAATCCCCTTCTCTAGTTAGTGGGAATCAATAGAAAGCTTTTTCTCAGCAGACAGCAAGGAATACAAAGGACCCCTGCAGGAATAAAAGTCAGTCCCCGATGTCCAAACTTCAATCTCTCAGCCGCCAGTAAACCCCATTGATGAGTAAATGAAGAAAGCATGTGGAGCCTAAGCGGCCATGTCTCTGCAGGTCAAGACTCAACTCTCATTTAGCCTTTACTGATAAACACAAATGATAAACAACACTTAACACCTTACCTGACGTGACACGCAAGTGAAAGGTCTGCACCTTGTTATGAAAGATAAAGGAAAAGTAACAATATCAAATGTGAACAGCGGTGGGCGGCATGGTGGCGCAGTGGTTAGCACGGTCGCCTCACAGCAAGAAGGTCTGAGGTTTGAACCCCGGGGTTGTCCAACCTTGGGGGTCATCCCAGGTCGTCCTCTGTGTGGAGTTTGCATGTTCTCCTCTTGTCTGCGTGGGTTTTCTCCGGGTGTTCTGGTTTCCTCCCACAGTCCAAAGACATGTAGGTCAAGTGAATCGGCTGTACTAAATTGTCCCTAGGTGTGAATATATGTGTGTGTGTGTGTGTGGGCCCTGTGATGGACTGGTGGCCTGTCCAGGGTATCTCGCCGCCTGCCGCCCAATGGCTGCAGGGATAGTCTCCAGTATCCCGTGACCCTACTCAGGATAAGCGGCTTGGATAATGGATGGATGGAACAGCGGTTTTCAATCATGGATTCCCTTCATTTCGTGAGGAACTCTTTAGCCTTCATATAAATAAAAAGTAGCTTGCCATTCCTTTAGAAAGCAACATCTCTGGGATGTTTGTTTCTCCAAGGCTGTACCTCGCTTTTTGTTTTCCTTTGAATGTTAGAAGAGGCGGAAGACATCTGATCATCCCAGTCGGTGGTCTATCAGAGTCTGCCATTTTTAATTTGGGACTGCACTTCCTGCTTCACATTACTCTCGCATGTGCTGAATTACCCCAAATGCATTGAGAGAGGTGAGAAAACAAAGACCCCTGGAATTTATTCATGGTATGTCTTGAATCATTTATGGCCTTTTTCCCCTATTTCATAATATGGGTCTGTTACAAAGACGTGCATAGGATATGGGGAGGTGGTCGGCATGCATGAGCCTTGACTCCCTGATAACCCGCCATCTGAAGAGTCTCTTCATTTTAGCGTTGCACGCGGCTGGGAATCATCTGAAGGTCATACCTACATAAACCCGCAATGAACAGATGAGCGCACATCGCCGAGTATCCTTTCCATTTACTGTTTCTGTCAATTTATTGAATATGCATCAGGTCGTGATTTCTGCTGCTCCTCCCGCCCTGTGGAGGTAATTAAACCAAATGTGATCAACGACTGGCCGTTAAAACGGCTCAACCTGAAACACCCGCTTAGCAACAAGGGAACAAGCAATTATAGGTGAAGGGAAGGAAGGTCGGACGTAGCTTAACGGAGAGAAAGGGTCAACAAAGAGACCTCTCAAAAAAAAAAATTGCAATAATGTTCTCATCACAGCAGAGACCCCATAAAGCACTTGAGAGCCAGGAGAAGCATTTCTACAACACTAGCGTGTTGTGAGTTGACAATAACCCTTTATAAAATGGAACAGATTTCAGGAGGGTTTGTTGTTTTGCTTTCTACCCCTTCGGTATTCAAAGCCCTAGGTAATGAGAATCTACCAGACAAACAACGGTTCTTTGGTACACATTTTACTTTCTATTAATGCACTTTTACAGTGTTTATTGTGTTGTTACTCAAGTGCATTGGTGCTGCGACTGGTTTATTTTTCCACTTAGATGAATTATATACATGCCAGTCAGCCAGCCAGTCAACCAGTGCATGCCATGCTGCTCTGCTACTGCTACTACTACTTTCGGCTGCTCCCGTTAGGGGTCGCCACAGCGGATCATCCGTTTCCATTTCTTCCTGTCTTCTGCGTCTTCCTCTGTCACACCAGCCACCTGCATGTCCTCCCTCACCACATCCATAAACCTCCTCTTTGGCCTTCCTCTTCTCCTCTTCCCTGGCAGCTCCATATTCAGCATCCTTCACCCAATATACTCAGCATCTCTCCTCCACACATGTCCAAGCCATCTCAATCTTGCCTCTCTTGCTTTGTCTCCAAACTGTCCAACCTGAGCGGTCCCTCTAATATAATCGTTCCTAATCCTGTCCTTCGTTACTCCCAGTGAAAATCTTAGCATCTTCAACTCTGCCACCTCCAGCTCCGCCTCCTGTCTTTTCGTCAGTGCCACTGTCTCCAAACCATATAACATAGCTGGTCTCACAACCATCTTGTAAACTTTCCCTTTAACTCTTGCTGGTACCCTTCTGTCGCAAATCACTCCTGACACACTTCTCCACCCACTCCAACCTGCCTGCACTCTCTTTTTCACCTCTCTACTGCACTCCCCGTTACTTTGGACAGTTGACCCCAAGTATTTAAACTCAGATGTCTTTGTCACCTCCACTCCTTGCATCCTGACCATTCCACTGTCCTCTCTCTCATTCACGCATAGGTATTCCGTCTTGCTCCTACTGACTTTCATTCCTCTTCTCTCTAGTGCATACCTCCACCTCTCCAGGCTCTCCTCAACCTGCACCCTACTCTCACTACAGATCACAATGTCATCCGCGAACATCATCGTCCATGGAGACTCCTGCCTGATCTTGTCCGTCAACCTGTCCATCACCATTGCAAACAAGAAAGGGCTAAGAGCCGATCCTTGATGTAATCCCACCTCCACCTTGAACCCATCCGTCATTCCAACCGCACACCTCACCATTGTCACACTTCCCTCATACGTATCCTGCACCACTCCTACATACTTCTCTGCAACTCCTGACTTCCTCATACAATACCACACCTCCTCTCTCGGTACTCTGTCATAAGCTTTCTCTAAATCTACAAAGACACAATGCAACTCTTTCTGGCCTTCTCTATACTTCTCAATCAACATTCTCAAAGCAAACATCGCATCTGTGGTGCTCTTTCGTGGCATGAAACCATACTGCTGCTCGCTGATCGTCACCTCTCCTCTTAACCTAGCTTCTATTACTCTTTCCCAAATCTTCATGCTGTGGCTGATCAACTTTATACCTCTGTAGTTGTTACAGTTCTGCACATCGCCCTTGTTCTTGAAAATCGGTACCAGTATGCTTCTTCTCCACTCCTCAGGCATCCTCTCACTTTCCAGGATTGTGTTAAACAATCTAGTTAGAAACTCCACTGCCATCTCTCCTAAACATCTCCATGCCTCCACAGGTATGTCATCAGGACCAACTGCCTTTCCATTCTTCATCCTCTTCATAGCTGCCCTCACTTCCTCCTTGCTAATCCGCTGAACTTCCTGATTCACTATCCCTACATCATCCAACCTTCTCTCTCTCTCATTTTCTTCATTCATCAGCCCCTCAAAGTATTCCTTCCACCTTCTTAGCACACTCTCCTCGCTTGTCAGCACATTTCCATCTCTATCCTTGATCGCCCTAACTTGCTGCACATCCTTTGCAGCTTGGTCCCTCTGTCTAGCCAATCGGTACAAGTCCTTTTCTCCTTCCTTAGTGTCTAATCTGTCATACAACTCACCATACGCCTTTTCCTTTGCCTTTGCCACCTCTCTCTTTGCTTTACGCTGCATCTCCTTGTACTCCTGTCTACTTTCTTCATCTCTCTGACTATCCCACTTCTTCTTTGCCAACCTTTTCCTCTGTATAATTTGCTGTACTTCCTCATTCCACCACCAAGTCTCCTTGTCTTCCTTCCTCTGTCCTGATGACACACCAAGTACCTTCCTAGCTGTCTCCCTCACTATTTCTGCAGTGGATTTCCAGCCATCTGGCAACTCTTCACTACCACCCAGTGCCTGTCTTAACTCCTGCCTGAACTCCACACAACAGTCTTCCTTCTTCAACTTCCACCATTTGATCTTCGGCTGTGTCTTCACTCGCTTCCTCTTCTTGGTCTCCAAAGTCATCCTACAGACCACCATCCGATGCTGCCTGGCTACGCTCTCCCCTGTCACCACCTTGCAGTCTCCAATCCCTTTTAGATGGTGCCTTCTACATAAGATATAGTCCACCTGTGTGCACTTTCCTCCACTCTTGTACGCCACCCTGTGTTCCTCCCTCTTCTTGAAATATGTATTCACCACAGCCATTTCCATCCTTTTCGCAAAATCGACCACCATCTGTCCTTCCACATTTCTCTTCTTGACTCCATACTTTCCCATCACCTCCTCATCACCTCTGTTCCCTTCACCAACATGTCCATTGAAGTCCGCTCCAATCACCACTCTCTCCTCCTTGGGTACCCTCTCCACCATGTCGTCCAACTCATTCCAGAATTCTTCTTTTTCATCCATCTCACACCCAACTTGCGGGGCATATGCGCTGATAACATTCAGCAATAAACCTTCAATTTCCAGCTTCATACTCATCACTCTGTCTGACACTCTCTTCACCTCCAGCACGCTCTTGACATACTCTTCCTTCAGAATTACCCCTACCCCATTTCTCCTCCCATTCACACCATGGTAGAAGAGTTTGAACCCACCTCCGATACTCCTGGCCTTACTCCCCTTCCACCTGGTCTCTTGCACACACAGTATGCCTACCTTTCTTCTTTCCATCATGTCAGCCAGCTCTCTCCCTTTACCAGTCATAGTGCCAACATTCAAAGTTCCAACTCTCACCTCCACATGCCTACCCTTCCTCCTCTCTAGCTGCCTCTGGACATGCTTTCCTCCTCTCCTTCTCCTTCGCCCAACAGTAGCATAGTTTCCACCGACACCCTGCTGGTTAACAGTACCGGTGGCGGTCGTTGGTAACCCGGGCCTCGACCGATCCGGTATGTAAGTCTTATTTATGATCCGCATATTTGATTTGGCAAAGATTTTACGCCGGATGCCCTTCCTGACGCAACCCTCCCCATTTGTCCGGGCTTGGGACCGGCACTAAGGATGCACTGGCTTGTGCATCCTCAGTGGCTGGGTTGCATGCCATGCTGCTCTCCATTGCTTTAAATGTGCAGTCTGTTGAGAACCAGTTTTATTTGGCCAAGTATGTGTAGGCCTACACATACATACACAAGTACTATGTAATAAACACAACCACTACATCTGTACATAGTAGTTAAATATTTATGTTTATCTTGTTATCTTTGTTTTAGCTGTATGTCTGTTCTGTGTGAGTACATGTGGAGGTGTCACGATACCGTCACTGGGGGGAGCAAAGCAGGGGCAGGAACCGAAATGGCAAGCCGAACGGGGGACAGGTGAGCAAAGCAGGGGCAGGGACAGACATGGTAAGCCGATCAGGTGATGGGGAACAGGTGAGCCTTGGAAACAAACACAACCATGACAGGAGGAACCGGAGTCAAATTCCTTGTATGTGTAGGCCTGCACATACTTGGCCAAATAAAACCGACCCTGAAGTCCATATTCCATTCACATTTGGACAGACACCCCTCAACAGACTGCACTTTTAAAGCAACGGAGGGCAGCATGGCATGTCCTGGTTGACTGGCTGACTGACTGGCATGTATATAATTCATCTAAGTGGAAAAATAAACCAGTCGCAGCACCAATGCACTTGAGTAACAACACAGTAAACACTGTAAAATGCGTTAATAGAAAGTCAAACCCCATGTCTGCCTCTATGTCAATCATATAACTTATTATGTAAGCGCATGACATAACAATAAAAATTAACACGGTGCTCTAACCTCCAACCAAACGCAGCAAATCTACCATTGACACAGTAAGCAATAAATAATGGAAACTGACATGTACCATTATGACTCATAATTATTACTGTTAGTAGTACATGACAGTTGAGGATATGGCCCATCTGAGAGAAGACTCTCTCGAACCCCCAGTTCACCCACTTGTACTGGGGATAGTAAAATGATGCATGCAGAGATAATGGTAAAGCATTATTGATGTGGGACTGATGGTCCCTTTGGTTTTACGTTCCAGGTGGTTTAGAAATGGAGTGATCCGTTGGAAAGTGGTTAGTTTGACTGCAGATGTGGCTGGTAAACAATGAACTACAACACATCAACCATATCGATGTTTAAAGCTGACTGTATCCCACTACTCATTCAATTAACAAACCGCTGTCATCCGAGACACCCCTGCTTATTGGCATATCTAATCTCACCTGGATGCACGCAACATACACACACACATGCACACACACATGCACACGCACACACACATTTGATGTCCAAAGAGAACAGCTGGATTAGTCATGGAATAACAGCTTCTCAGTCTCTGAACAATACATGGTCTTCTCATCTCCCTCTTTCTTTCTTTCTCTCTCTCTTCTTCGTCAATGTCATTCCATTTCTGTTTCTGGCTCTCCAGCCTAAGCTTTTCAGCATTTCCCGCTTATCCCCCTTCTCACCCCACCCTGTTCCCCATCTCTCTCTCTCACTCTCTCTCTCTCTCCCTCTCCCTCTCTCGCCCAGTAAATCTCTCTCTCAGCAGTCACAGTCAAGCCAAAATAGATGAGTCTGGAATGTTCCCGTGCTGCGCATAGTGACGGATGACAGCCATACTCATGGGAGTTGTGTGTGTGTGTGTGTGTGTGTGTGTGTGTGTGTGTGTGTGTGTGTGTGTGTGTGTGTGTTACTCTCAGTTGCTTGTCTCTTTGTTTGTTTCTCTGTCTCCCAGCTTTTTTTATTTTATTTTATTTTTTTACATTTTTTGGTCATTATAGCCACACACACATAACACACATACTGACACACACACATACACTTGCTATATCTGTAATTTTGATTCTGCTTCTGTATCTCCGTTTCTCTCACACTCTTTTCTATTCAGGGACATTCAGTCATGTGATTCTAAATTAGGCTTTTCCATTCCATTGCCCAATTGCCCAGCAGCATGAGCCTCTGACCACGGCAGTTAAGCTAAGCAGGGGATCTGCTCGCCTGTACATCCTACAGTAAAGCCCTGCCCTGCCATACCATCTGTGTGGACAAATTTGTTTTCAAGCATTTTTCTTCTAATATGTATGCATGTGTGTGTGTGCGTGTATGTGTGTGTGCGTGCGCGCACGCACACAGAGGGTTGAGTGTTCATCATATCTCATATCACCATGCATTTGACCCAGAGTGAGAGCCCATGAACAAGAGTTTGTATGCCCATTTGATCAGCTGATGGACAGGTGGAGCTTGTCTTGACATTCACAGCTACACCTGCGGACCCCTTCTCCCCCAGCTTCCCTAGCTTCCATCTATCTGTTATCCCATCCGTCCTCCCATTTCCACCGCCTTCCTTAGCTCTCTTTTTCTCTTATCACAATTCATTGTCACTTATTCCCCTCTGGTTCTTCTTTCTCTCTCTCGCTCTCGCTCTCGCTCTCGCTCTCGCTCTCTCTCTCGCCTTGACTTGGAAGGCACGCTAAAGCCACAAGACCTCTCTTTCCGTGCTATTTATCTATTCATTCTGTCTGTCTGTCTCTCTGGCTGGCTAACATTGCACGCCAGCTGTGAGGCTGCAATCAAACGAGCCCTTGCTAGGCCTCCTGGGGTTGTGCTGACATCACATGCGCGCGCACACACACACACACACACACACACACACACACACACACACACACACACCACCCACAGGGATGCAAATGGATATGCTACACACATGCATATATGTACACATGTGTGGACTCCCATACACGCACACGTAAATATTTATGCAAATACACGTGTGCGCGCACACACAAACGCACATGCGGCACAAATCCAGAGACCCAAGTATGAGTTAATGTGCACCACCAATAATGAGGCCTTAGCCAAAAATGTGGTGAATAAATCAGATCACTGGATAATTTCAAGTCTGATTTGAGCTGGTATCTCTGGCCACGGCTGCGCCTCTCTCCAAAAATGTGGAAAGGATCCCCTTATCATTCCAAGATGAAATTCCACTCAAATCCTCATTTGAATCCCTTTTCTTTTAGAAAGGTCACCATATAATTCCTGGATATCTCTTTAATTTTATGGTTTGGAAGTGAATCAGCCGCATTCATGCAAACCAGTACACAAACTCCGAGGAGATATGTTCACACAAGAGTTCACAGAAGCTGCCATAAATTTGCAGGGGAGCAAAATATCCTCTTGCATACAGCTATCATGTCATTACCCTACCACCATGTCCCTGTCCAATCTAGCCGTAGAGCAATCTCAATGTCTCAGCCACATTTAAAGCCAGCTGGCTGCATGTAACAGTGCAGTAAACAGGTATGTCCCCAGTCAGTGGCTGAGTGCATTGTTATGTCATGGTTGAGGGGAGACCACCTCCACCACACCATCCTGCCCTTGTGTGTGTCAGTAACCCACTTTCTAAAACGAAGAGGACAGACAGAGGATCTGCGGGAACAGGCTTAGGTGGCCATAGAATGGTTTTCAAGGCAAGGTGGCGATTCTGTAGAAAAGTGGCACTGGGAGCCAAGCTAGTTTTCTAATTCTGTTTGTTTACGTGTCAGCTTTGTTATATATAATCCATCTGTAGTTTCAAAAGGACATCTGAAACAGCCACATGTGACCCAGAAGGTTGCACTTTAATTTTGGCCGACTCAAGTCATTTCCATTCTGATGTACACCAGCGCTGTCTGTCGTGGTGTGCAGGTTCCTGGTTGGGAAACAGGTTCCTGGTTGGGAACCATTGATTTAGCAAGCTACTGTATAGCGTAGACTACAGTGAAAAACCAACTAAGTACACTTTTAAGGTACCAAAAGCTTCAAAATATTGGATTTTTGTTGTATGTTGTGGTAATAATGAGAACTTTTTTATCACTCGTGTTTTTTACTCTACGGTGGTCAAACTTTTTTTTTCATTCATTCATCATCAGCCGCTTCTCCGGAGTTGGGTTGTGGTGGCAGCAAGCTAAGTAGGGCACTCCAGATATCCCTCTCCCCAGCAACGCCCTTCAGCTCCTCCTGGGGGATCCCAAGGCGTTCCCAGGCCAGATTGGACATGTAGTCCCTCCAGCGAGTTCTGGGTCTACCCCGGGGTCTCCCCCCAGTTAGCCGTGCCCGTAAAACCTCCAAAGGAAGGCACCCAGGAGGCATCCTAATCAGATGCCCAAACCACCTCAATTGGCTCCTTTTGACACGAAGGAGTAGCAGCTCTATGCCGAGCTCCCTCCGGATGTCTGAGCTCCTCACCCTATCTCTAAGGCTGAGCCCAGACACCCCACGGAGGAAACTCATTTCAGCTGCTTGTATCTGCGATCTCACCCTTTCGGTCACTACCCAAAACTCATGACCATAGGTGAGGGCTGGAACGAAGATTGACTGGTAAATTGAGAGCTTTGCCTTCTGGCTCAGCTCCCTCTTACAATAACTGTCCAGTACAACGTCTGCATTACTGCTGATGCTGCACCAATCCGCCTGTCAATCTCCCGCTTCAGTCCGCGGGTGGTGGGTTCACCCCGTGGACCCATCACCTGCCGGGATGAGCATTGGGGTAGGGTGCAATGCAGGCTGGACGGCAGGCAAAGGCGGGGACCGGGGCGTGCTGACTTCCGGCATTGCAGACTGGTCCTCGGGATGTGGAATTCTGGTCAAATGTACAGGATCTAATTCTTTGCAGAGAAGCAAACGGCAAATTAAGTGAAAATTTCAGAACTGGCATTTAATATGTAAAAAGGATTCCAGCATTACAACCACAACTTCCCTGTGACATTAAAGAGTTGACATTCCCCGTGTATAGAAGACACCTTCTTCTGCAGCTTAGAAAATGTCTGGGTTCCCAGATGTGAGATCAGAATAGGAAACTCATCTGTTTCACTAGCCTGGCTCTGCATAGCCCTCTCCCATCACAACCCAACTGTGACAGCGAACCTAATTACTGCACCTTCAATCCCATGCTGCTGACAGTCTTGTTAGCCTCTGATTTACACTTTTAAATGAATGAAGCGTATCAGCATCATCTGGCCCATACTAAGTATATTTGGCTGTCCACAAGGGCTGACATACTTGGGCTAAGAAGGATGACTTCAATATTTGCCATCTTTCATGATGAAGCCAAACTGCGAAGATGAAAGTACGTATGTGACAAGGAGGGAGAAGGCCTGGATGTCCTGCCATAAATTACAAAAATATGCCTCGCTGCTCAAAAATCTTGACTTTCATTTTGACTAGAGGGCATGGTTGTAAAAGCTGAGGCTACAGAGCCTGGATTACCCAATTCCCTCTGTGTCTTCTGCCCAGAGGAGCTGCGGTCTTTATCATCTTTATCCTATTCACAAATAAATGTCTGGGTCATGAAAATCCGTACATGTTTAATGACGCACTTACCCACGACAATGGAATGATTAATTGAGATCACCCTGTTGTCTCGAGTGTTGAGTATTTTCATGTAATTGAAAGGTTTTTGTGTGTGATTTTTTTTTTAATCGCTCCCAAATTCTAGATTATCCAAACATGGGATGACTATTATGATCCAACTCACTTCCTATCATTAGAAATCAGAGTAAAAAAAAAAATCCATCCCAACTATATGACCCACAAATAAACATCCATCTTGTAAGAGCAGGTCCAATACGGCTCCACCAGCTTTCCAAACACCCCGGCAGGACAATATCAAGTAAATGACAAATGCGAAGATGGCTACTGTCCCAGAGGTGGACATACGTACGCATCACGTGCAGTCGGACAGAATTTAAATGGTCATATTGACTCTAAATTAGTCCTGGCTAAGCTCCAAAGGCCATTGCCTGTGTTGAAAAGGTGGTCCAAGGACAGGGAGATTTTGGCAGACCCCTCCCAAACGATCATCTGAACAGTAGCATCACATGGTTAATTAACCACTAAATGCATCCTCAGCCCTTGTAATAATGTCTTTGACATTTCAGTGTCAGATTCAGACCTACTGTGCGTGTGTGTGTTACAGCAAATGGGCCTTGAAAAGCAGAAAGAAGACGAAAACCAAGGGGGCGCTCATGCTCCACTGAATAAATAATCCTTCATCCCATTACTCACTCTAACGTCCATTTCAACAGAAGTACGTAGAAGAAGAAATAAAAAGGGGACGTTCAGCATTTCTGTCTGACCACAGTACATTCACTTTCTAATGGAGGTCTGCCTGGTGTCACTGAGGTGTAGCAAAACGACAGCCGCAGGGAAAGACCGCAAAGACCAACTGACGGAGAAAAGAAGGGCTGGAAGAATGGACAACAAGCGTTTCAATTCCTGTGAATCTATCAATCGTTAGTATAGCACCGAACCCTGATAATTTCATATCGAGGCAGTTCCTCTAAACTCTTTGCTTGGAAATAAAACTCACCAACCTGATGAACACCATGAGGAATCGTACAAAGCGTAGAAGTCAAATTCCTAACAAAAAGAACAGCATGCAGAGATTCCTGCTCCCCTCCTACCTGCTGTAGTTGGGACAGGAGGCAACCTAGGTGGTCGCCTAGGGCGCCACCTGCAGGTAGTGGGCACCCCCCCCCCTTAAAATATATATATTTTGGGGGCAATTCAATATATATGTATTTGATTATAAAAATAAAACGAAAAACACTTAAGACTTAATAAACAATTAAGACTTATTTGTTATGAGTGACATGACTAGGGTCTTTGGGATAGGCTCCAGCATCCCGCAACCCTAATTAGGATAAGTGGTTTGGATAATGAATGGATGGATGGATGGCTGATGAGAGATGCACCCGTTGTTAAATATTTAATTGCACATTAGTAAAAATTTTTACATTTTATATTTATTAAAACTATTTTTACAACTGCACGTTTATTTTTATTTTTTGGATTACCCCCCCTTTTCTCCCAATTGTTGTACATGGCCAATTACCCCAGTCTTCCGAGCCATCCCGGTCACTGCTCCATCCCCTCTGCCAATCCAGGGAGGGCTGCTGACTACCACATGCCTCCTCCCATACATGTGGAGTTGCCAGCCGCTTCTTTTCACCTGACAGTGAGGAGTTTCACCAGGGGGACGTAGCACGTGGGAGGATCACGCTATTCCCCCCAGTTCCCCCTTCCCCCCTGAACAGGCGCCCCGACCGACCAGAGAAGGCGCTAGTGCGGCGACCAGGACAGATACCCGCATCCGGCTTCCCTGCCACAGACACGGCCAATTGTGTCTGTAGAGACGCCCGACCAAGCCGGAGGTAACACGGTGATTCGAACCGTGGGCACAATATGTTGAGTCACCTTTTTGCACACCTGCTGTTACGTTATTTATTTTGTGTTTATAATAGCAAAATTTAAAAAAGTGTTATTTCCCTTGAAGATGGTGCTTTTTGGGGAGTTGGGGGTGGAGATCTCATCTAGGGCGCCAGAAGGGCCAGAAACGCCACTGAGTCGGGGATTGGAATTAATGATAGATGGATGGAATAAGAGAGTGCATGGTTTTTTTTTTTGCTCTTCCATTTCATTGGTGAAATGCAAGGCGAGCAACAAAAGCATGATCTCTCAAATAAACTGGAGGCAGCACTCAGGCACATCACTCTGCCTGTATATAACATCCCATGACAGGCGGCAATAACCCGCTTGGGTAAGAGGAGCCCAAGCGGGGCGGGGTGGGGGGCAGATGCAGAAAAAAAAATAGTGCATGCAAGGCTGTGTGTTCCTTGTGTATAACTGCATTTATGCCTATAGTGTGTCTGTTTGATACAGAGTGACGGAGTGGGCGAGAGAGTGACAGGCTCTGACTCAGCACTTCGACATGGACCTCAGAGGCTGCTGGCTCTTTTATTACCTAATCCAGTTTAGGAGATGAATCCGGCCCGTAATCTAATATTCTCATAAATGATTCCCGCTTTATACATGCATCCCTGACCTTAGCTATAACGGCAGCCTACTCGAGCCACAGCCAATGAAATGAGCTCCCGCAGAGATACACGGTCCAGGGTACATCCTTGTCCCCGTACTCAAGTAACCTATATGTTTTACAATCATTTCTTTTTACTAACTGTGCAGATTGCTCATACATACATATCTGATGGATGGATGTTTGCCTGAGCACAGTACGGTTAGGTCGGAATGAGGAAAGGTCGCACAAGTTTAAGCCCCCACTCTGCTGCTTTGCCCGTTGGCATGTGTAGTGAGCATTATGGATGAAAGATGACACGGACCGTCTCTTGCCATTTTTCGCTGTGGCGTCACCCAGAAGCCCGTGCTGAGTGCAACAGGGCATCCTCCAGGTGTGAACCACGCCAAGGCCCTGCTCTCTGAGCTTAGTCAAATAACCCCCAACTAGGGGCAGTAAAACCTCAACCTCCGACATGTCCAAGCCAACAGAGAGGAAGCGAAAGGTTGTGTGTGTCTCATGACTTTTTTTTTTACCTCACTTCCCAATCCTAATATTTGCCAAGCAGCACTAGCATCTCGACAGAGAGTGGAGTCTGCATTTGCTCATTGTCTGTAAACCATGCCATGTTAACGAGAGCGGCTGGCAGGTCCTCGCCTCTCCTTTCCATCCATTTCTTCCATTTGCCTTGCAGTTTTCTGATTCTTTTGTTTGTTTCTGGTGATTCTTGCCTAATTCAATCCTTCATTTCAATTCCTGCATCTGTATTTCTTTTTTTATCATCCCTCCACACAGATATCACACTGGACTGTTTGCACAGTTCATTACTCCCGTTTATTTATTGCATTACCAAACACCATGGAAGTCATCTGTTCTGAGTCATATGTGAAGAATGATGTAAACAGGTGATGCAGAGGGAAGAGCGAGAGACGGGATGATTACATGTGGAAAATACAGCTCGACATCTTTATCGTACATGCAGTGTACCACGGTACGCGGCCGCCCAATCCAGCAATCCACGGTCTCGAGGAACCGAGAACCTATGGTGCTGCATGACAACACACCGCTTGTTTGTCGCTTTGACAATGAAGACATGGTTGGGCGAGACAGCTGACAGATGGAAATGTAGTCTTTGTGTGTCTGGAGGAATGGGCAGGGTCGGCACCTGATCCGACTGAAAAACAATACATGAGAACCACCACCTAAACTGGCTCATTTAACAAACAGCTCAAATGCATGTGAACAAAAGGCTGCCTGGGCTGTGTCATCTCTTTGTTCAATGCAGGGATAAAGGCATCAGCTTGGAAACGGTATAAGGCATCCCACAGCTGGACTGGCATGGTGGCCTCATTGATACGCTGTCCCTCTGGTCAGCAGGTGAATGGCTAGCAACAACCAACCTCTCTGTGCTGACTTAAAGTCATTTGGCAAGCACAGTCAATCTCTCCCTGCTCTGCCACTGTTGGTTTCTCTGGATAAAAAGTGTCAGCTAAATAAGAGACACGCCAAAGGAATATTTAAAAACAAAACTATGAAGAAAAAAGCAAAACAACAAAAACAAAAAAAATTACCAACCCACCGTATAAAGCGTCCCAAATTTTACCTTTGACACATTTTAAGGCACTCTGAAAAAGAAACATAACTGTGTAAAAGTTAAATTGTTATATAGAAAAAATACTGCTGTAATGGCAAAATTAGGTATACATATGCAGTAAAACATAACACACTATCCCAATAACCAATAAAGTGTGAGAGGTTTATGTAAAAAGGCATCTCCCGTGTAATTCCTACCTTATCTTTGATTCAGAGGTGATTAATAAGGTATCTTGCATTGTAACAGTTTACTGGTTAAGAAGAAACGCTATGGCCTTTGTGCTTGCAGTATTTTTTTTAACAATGCTTTATACAGCCATTGGAGCAGTTGGTTGAATTATCTGAATGCAAACTACAATTATTTTGGCTTTTCATTGCCTCGTGTGAATGTACTGATATAAAACAACCCAAGTGTTAAATGGACTGCATTTTATACAGCACTTTCCTAGTGGCTGACTAACTGACCATCAAGCCAACAATAACATCCACAACAGCAATATGGTATTTGATCGGACTCAACTGACCCAATGTTATGCTGTGAAACAGTTTTGCAGCCTTAGCAGCTAATTACGACTTTACCATAAAAATGAATCAGTTCCTTTCCAATGACATCACCCTTACCAACAATCAAAAGTGCTACTGCTAAACTGTGCTGCAAGTAAATACGTAAAATGTGTGTGTGTGTGTGTACAGGACTATTCTTTTTCTTTTGGCATAAACTCTGACCTCTCAGATAACTCCACCATCAAAAAAGGCAAAACACTTCCAAAGTCAGAAAAGCACAACTACAATTTCCTGGGAGCGTCTATGAGTGGACCAGTTTGATGCCCTGCCCAGTGTCCAGTATGGTGGGAGGAAACCACTTTAGTTTAAACCTCCTGAAGCAGCGCAGACACGCACTGCAAAGCCAGAACAGGTTGAGGCCGCAGCACCAGTTGGCCAGGTGCACCATGGGATAGGTGGCCTTGGGGAAGTGGGTCTTCCAGTGCTTGGCTACGTCGCTTCCCGTGGGCAGATGGAGCGTGTAGTCACTCCAGCGCTTGGACACGCCATAGATAGCTGTCACCGCCCTTCCCCTTTCCGACCACTGGGTGTCGCTGTCAGGGTTGCAGTTGAACTCCACCCACTCGGCTGTAAAATCGCCCAGGCAGGGGGCGTCCCCGGCCTCTGCATCCCCACCAGAGGGGCACAGTTCAGCCGCCTGCACAGCTACATAGATCCCCTCCACCCTCCGCACCTCCTTTACCCAGGGCTGGGCGTTCTCTGTGTCCAGGATGAGGATGAGACGAGAGCAGTGGCCGGCGTTCTTCTCCCTCCACCATTCCAGCAGCTGGGCCAGGTGAAGACTTTCACCTCCTGCAGGCGAGAAAGAGGGGAGTGGAAAAGAAGGATAAGGTGGGTAAGATAAAGTAAAGAGAACGAGTGGAAGGACAGGATTAGGGAGGAGGAGAGAATGGGGCGGATGTAAAGGGGAGGAGAAAGGGAAATCATTGTAAATCCCAGATCCTTTTGAGCCAATGGTGATCGGAAAATAAAGATGAGAATAATGTATATATGGCATTTTTTTTAGCGTCACGGTTTCATTTTTATTTACATTTTAAGCATTGTGCCGATGATTTTATCCAAAGTGATGAACGAGTAGGGGACAGTTCGATATCTTGGTCAAGGACACCTGGGAAGGTGACATGACTGTTGATAGACAGATTAGCTGTTGTGAGCCTTTGTTTTCAAGACCGTACCACTAAACCAGTTAGCCACCCTGCAGCCACCGCTGCACAAATACACACAGAAATACACACGGATGTCCAGCCACTGCTCCAGCCAGCTTGTTTTTCAGGCGGCCTTGGCAGCTCCCACCCCATGACAGAGGTTGTCGCACACACCATCTGTCAAAACCAACCCAGTGTTGCTGCACATTTTCCATTTCAATACTCAATACTTTTTCTTGCCAGACTGAAAGGTCTCCAGTGGATTTTAAGACTTGCTGTTGTTTAATATGACGTATTATAACTGGCTGAGCAAGAATGGTGGAAGACCCCCCCCCCCTCGACAATTATCCCAAATATGAACCCAAATGTTAATCCAAATGTCACCCTAAATGTCAATAAGTTTAAGACTACATAAAATGGTAAGTTCAGTCTGAGGTCCAATGCATACTGCGCACACACAAAGCATTCTTTAAACCTTTTTCTGAGAACTCCAATTTGGGAAATTTACCCTCCATATTTCCCGGTGCCTGTGCAGGAACCCTGAACTAATCCAGCAAGAGCCTGCTGTATACAGACACAGATGCGTACTCCCGGCACAGCCAGGGAAGATGACATTGGGCAGGGATGCACATTCTGCTAAAAGCGGAGTAAGATGCTATAAAACACTCATACGGTTACTGCCAAGCACCACCACGGTCTGATCTTGTCCATTAAAAGCTCTCGGGTGACTTACAAATGAGTGCAATAGCAGAATAAGCCTCAATTCCTAGATCCCCCACATCACATGCAACCAACAGAAAGGAGTGCAAAGGTCAGAGCCAGTGTCCTGATAATAAATGTAACAAATTATTCCTGTAAACCTAAACTACAAAAAGACCCTAAATTGATCAGGTCATGACAGAAACGCTGGGTAAGGATAAGCACTGCGGAGAAAAGGGTGGAAAGATATGCAGCTGTTGGCCAGGGAGCAGAACCACTAAAGAGTGATTTGTGTTCTGGTTGAGTCCTCTGTGCGCACCGAGCAGGATGACAGTAAAACACGAGCTTTATGCACATTTACTTGAAAGACAACATTATGAAAATTTGCAGAAATCCCCATTATATTTCAAGAGACATTTACTAATACAATTTTATGTAATTGCTGTGATCAACAGTATGAACTCAAAACATTATTTTTGTAGATTTACTGCATAATCAGGCAAGGCACGATAATACTGTGCGAAGCCTGAGAGTGAGGGAATGACTCACAACATGTCAATTTTTCCTGAGTTTTAGCCAAAGACCAACTCCTCAGAAAATGACTACAATAATCTCCTGGCTGTCAACGAAAAAAAGTGACAATTAGCCTTGGAATCACAGTCCATTCTGTAAGGAAGTGATTATCTCTTAAAAGGAGCCACAATGTACTTATTTATTCATTTCTTCTTTTCACAGTACCATGTTGGGATGTGTAAAGGAATCTCTGAAGAGGAGAAATGGGGTTGGCCTTGTGTGAACCTGCTGTCAAATGGAGACCATCTGGATCCTTCTGCATGGCAACCAAACTCCGGTTTTTTTGATTTTTTTCCATTGCCACCCTATTACTAACTGGCTTTTTGAGCCCACTTGTCTGGTTTGTGCAAGCCAGTCTGGCCACTGGGTAAGAGGCGGGAATGAATGAAAGCCCTGTAAAGCGGGTCCATGTTGACAAGCCACTCAGTTGCATCTTCAGTCTTAGCCTATGGTCACACATGCGCGAAATTAACATTGGCGAATATTCACCTCCCATTCATGTCTGTGAATGTTCTCATTCATCCAGGTCATGGTTATCCAAAGGAGTTGAATCAAGTGCAACTGGATTTGGTATATATCTCCTGTTCCCTTCCATTCTATGTGAGCGAAGGGCCAAATAAATTTCGCTTCCGGTGGTGAAAGAAATTTGTGTCTTCGCTTCGTGTGGAGGTCAACTTCAGTGAACTTTGACCGGCGAATTCGCAGATCAACCAATAGCAAAGTCTGTGTGGTTAACCCCCACTTGGCTGTGATTGACTGTAGTTTGTTTTCTTAGTGAGCCATTGCCCATGAAAACTACAAACCGCCCCACAAGAGAGAGGCTGCCTGGCTGGCAGTGAGTCAGGAGATGAGCATTGAACATAAACAAATGGAAAATTTATTAATAACGTCAATTCATCACAGAAAGTTGAATCAGTTCATCTGGACACATTTGTTGAGAGGAACGTTTCATCACTCATCTAAGTGACCTCTTCAGTCTCGACTGATTGTAGGTATCCCCACCCTTATAAACAATACAGTGGCATAATGACCGAAAACAACGATCGGTTTCATATTCTAATTGCCCTGACCATTAACTAGTTACAGTGGCCATGTGTACTATTCACAGAGGATTGAGGAATAGTTGCAATCACAGCATTGTAAGATGGTGACAGATGTACTCTTAGCCCCCCTCGGTTCAGGGATGGTCGTTCCCTCTTTGACTCCCCGTTCAAACCAGCATTCCTCCCTATCAAGGATGTGCACATCCTCATCCTTGAAAGAGTGGCCACTGGCCTGTAGATGGGTGGAGACTGCGGAGTCCTGGCCTGATGCATTAGCTGTTCTGTGTTGTGCCAGCTTCTTGGCCAGCGTCTGTTTGATTTCCCCAATGCACAAGTCATGGCAATCCTCCTGGCACTTAACAGCATACACTATATTGCTCTGTTTGTGCCGGGGGACCCGATCCTTGGGGTGGACCAATTTCTGGCGCAGTATGTTTTGGGGTTTGAAAGCAACTGAGATGCGGTGTTTGGAAAATACGCATCTCAACTTTTCTCAATTGTTCGTGGTTTACAAATATAACTTGTACACCAATGTTCTTCCTTCATATTTGCCCCTGAAACTATGATAACATGTACAAGTGAGACAATTAAGTGAAAACATTTATTTCTCTCTCTCTGGACTTCAGTGTATATTTTCCCATCGTAAAACCAACAACCGCTCATGTCTGACCAACAACCACAACCACTCAAATGGACTACAAACCAGCAAACTGATTTCCATGTGCATCACATCCTGCACTGCCCACATTCAGCACGACAGGATATGAATTTCGCCTTGGCAGGCGATGGTCATTCGCCTGCATTTGCACATGTGTGACCGTAGCCTTATTGTTTTAAAACAAATACAACCCCCTTTTTTTGGGGGATTTTCCCCCCTTTTTCTTCCCAATTGTACTAGCCAATTACTCCACTCCAAGTCTGTCCGGTCACTGCTCCACCCCCTCTACCAATCTGGGGAGGGCTGCAGACTACCACATGCCTCCTCCAATACACATGGAGTCGCCAGCCACTTCTTTTCACCTGACAGTGAGGAGTTTTGCTAGGGGGACGTAGTGTGTGGGAGGATCATGTTATTCCCTCCAGTTTCCCCTCCCCCCCAAACAGGCGCCCCGACCGACCAGAGGAGGCATTAGTGCAGCAACCAGGACACACCCACAGACACAGCCAACTGTCTCTGAAGGGATGCCCGACCAAGCCGGAGGTAACACGGGGATTCGAACCAGCAATCCCCGTGTTGGAAGGCAACAGAATAGACCCCTATGTCACCGAGATGTCCTATACAAACCTTCTTTGCCAGTGGGGCAAAAAGGTTGAACTTGTTTGCAATGAGGTTTCACACGTAACAGGGATTTTCATTAAAAAAAAAAAAAAAGTCTGAACATATTGACACAGGGCCGATCAGTCCATTTATGTCAAGGTCATGTCATTGATTTGTCGAAAAGAACATTGGATTTGAAACAAGAGTTTCCACAGAAAGTCAGATTATTTCATCCCCAAGGAAGATTTTTTCACTTCTTTAAAAAAAGAAAAACACTCCTTTCAAGACTATATTGAGACCATTTTAAAAGTCATTGTGGATTTCTTTCTTCTTGTGAAATGGAGACAGAATATCAAGAGAGCTTTTCCTTAGAGGAGATTAAAAAAAACAAAACAACTAAATTCTGACTATGGGGCGACACTCACCAGCCAGAACCCAAGCGCCAGTACCGGGGTGGGTGTGGCCGCTGTAGAAAACCAGGTAGGTATCATGACGCGGCCCGTCGGCTGTGCGCTGGTCCAGGAAACTCCGTAGCTTGGTCTGCGCCGCCTCCAACGTGACACCGCTGGTAGAGTAGTCGCAGCCAAATGTCTGGACCATGTGGTGGGAGAAGAGACGTTGCATGCCGTTCAGCATTCCTGTGGAGCGCAGGTTATACCCCTGTACTTGTTCAGGGGACAGGAGGCTGGGCTGGCCATCAGCACTGGACAAGGGGAGGGATGGAAGGGTAAGAGGTGCATGAGGAAAAATAAAAAGGTGTCAAAATTTTAACAGTTGCCACTAATCTGAGAGGGAAAACTCAGAGGATGGAGGAAAGAGCTACATGAGAGAGAGAGAGAGAGAGAGAGAGAGAGAGAGAGAGAGAGAGAGAGAGAGAGAGAGAGAGAGAGGGCAGATTAATAAAAAAAGCAAAGAACATCACACTGCTGCACATATGAGAGTGGAGACTGCACTTGTGGAGAAAGAGAGACACACACACACACACACACACACTGGGGCTTGGGTAACCATCTGCAGCATTTGGGAGTGAAGAGGGGATGAGGAGAAGAGGAGGATAAAGGGAGGAGAAGCAGGAGTAGCGGATCATTGCCGCAAGAATAAGATGTTGGCCTTAAACAACATATGGGGAGTTGAGAGAGGAAAAAAGAAATTTAAATAAAACAGAAAAGGAGTGGCGGGGGGAAAGGAACCAAGCAGAGCAGAGAGAGAGAGGGAGAGGCAGAACAAAACGTCAGGTGAAAGTGAGGTGAAATGTAATAATTATGGTCTGTGTGTGTATGCGCATTTGTGTATTGCAAAGGCAGCTGAGTTGACCCCTCCGACTGCTATTTCCAGAATGCTGATGGCAAGTGAGACCCTGTCTGACAGTGAGAGGTGCATGTTAACACTGAGATCCATCTGCAGCTCTGACGAGAGCGACACACACACGTACACACACGTGCAAAGTCAAGGCTAGCAGCAACTCAATGCTGCCATAATTTTTGTTTTGTTTTTGTTTTTGATCTCTGGACCTGGTGTTATTCATGGCAGGGCTGATAGCCACGTCATACCTCACTCGTGTAGACATCTGCATAACTCAGCTGTCACATCATCCCATGTGCTCACAATATCACCTTCAACCAGCCCTTGAAAAGGACAGGTGAAAGTTTATTTGTTGTGTATGAGATGGGATTGATTATCCAGTGTGGTTCCTGCCAGCAGGCTGGCAAATGGTAATTATTTGTTGATGGCCACTATGGACAAGTTCCTTATATGTGCAGTCGGATGGGCATTACTGAAGGTTAATACTTCACCGGGTTTCTCCGTTAGGCTAGCTTATCCTCTCTATATTTTCTCCTGTATTTAGCTGGAGATACAGGCCCCAGTCCTTTCTGGAGCTGACAGCGCAACAGCACAAAAAGGTACGGTCGATTAATTAAGATTTAGATGAGCTAACAATTCTGTTCATAGCTTAGGGTAAGAAGCTTTAGCACAGACTTGAATACTCAATTTGTATGACTCGTGGAAGGCATAAAAATTATAAAAGTTTCCATGCATTCCCTAGTTCCCGAGACATGCCTAACCAGTATTTGCTAGTTACCCTTTCATAGGAGCATGGTGTATGTGGTAGTCTATATTTGAGGGTGCCCAAATATAGCATGCCTCACTGCCTGATGTTCTCATATCCATATCTAATATGTTCGAGTCTCCAAGCTCAGGGAGAGAAAGCTGACTGTTTTAGGATTCAGACCACATCCCTCTCCATTACATTCTCTATTTCATCCTTAAAAAAAAAAAAAAAATCTGCCCTTCTCACCATAGCTCTGAGTGCCTAGTCCCTCCCTCCTTTTAGCTGTCTGTCCCATGTTGCTTTTACAACCACTCCCTCACTGTTTACAACCTCTCCTCTTTCCTTGTGCCTTTTTCCCTCCCTCTTACCTACCAACACTATCCTCCCCCTACTGCTTATCTCCCTCACTCCTCCTTTCCCCTCTACTTTACTCTCTCTCCCCTGCTTTCATGTTCCTGTGGGGCTCTTGTCATTGTGAAAACATGATGTGCAGCCATCAAACAACCGATTATACAATGCCGCATTCTCATCATGCCCTCAGTCCTCCCAGTGGGCCCTGTGCATACGGACCTGGCATACAGAGTGCCTGCAGCCCTGACAGGAAATGTGTCTGCATCAGAAACCACCTGGAGTGCTCAGCGATGGAGATGGAATCCCGTCTCAATGTTAAAGCTAACTGCCAGCTAACAGTTTCAATGCACAGGGGTCGGTTGCAAACGCAGACATCCTTAATGTTCTTGGTGCTGCTGGACCATCAGCTGGAAGTCAAAAAACACCAATGGGGATAGGGGTCTTACGGCATAACAGTAAAAGGCTAGCAGTTCCTTCAGTTTAAACAGGGGCGCTGGGGGCCTATGCATAAAATACTTGACCTGCAACCCTGGAATATAGAGCACAGTTAAGGTCATAGTTCAATGTCATCAATCTAACTGGCTTTTTCAAAATACTCGGCCAATAGCGGGGGCTGGGGAAGCGGCAATGGCTGCAGCTAATGACTGAGGGAGCCCTGAAGTGATCCCTTTAGGGCTCAAACATTAGCAGGATGTTTATGCATAATTATTGGCCTATTCATCCAGTTGGCTGTGTTAACTGGAGAGGGATCTGGAATGTGTGGCAGTATGCAACAGAGCCTATAAAGCCAAGAAAGTGCACAACGTGTGTGTATGTTGCGAGGCAGTCTATGTGCCTTAAAACGAATTAAGATTGTTGGCAAAACATGTACACCATCTTAAATATCTGCATCTAAAGAATGTGCCTGACCTGGTGAGAAGTGTATCTGATGTATGCATAAATCATGTGTGTGTTTCTGCCTGTGTCTAAAGCACCTGCAATAAGAGGTCGGTATGACTAGTGCATAGCCAACACAAGTTCCCCCCAGGCAGCTGCCCAGCTCGTGGAACAAGCCATGGGTCAGGGACTCCAGGGGCAGCACCAGCAGCAGCGCACCCAGGAAGAGACCATTGGAGGGCTGTGAAAACAATATGACAGGACCAGTAAGAGACACTTGCACTTGCTAGTACAACAGAGGCATAAGCAGAATTGGTGCTGACACCTCACAAGACAGTCGCATAATTCAGGGCATCCTTTCTGCAGGATAAATGCAATTAGACCACGTGTAATAAAAAGGCATTCAATGTGATAGCAGATTAAACACACGCACATATACACGCATTCATGCAGACACACAATAAAATATACTATTGGTGAAATAATTGCTGGTCAACTGCATATACTTGTACACCAACTAACAAAGGGTACATGCTATTGCAGTACACACACTGGGAAAAATAAATTAATAATACACAGGACACACTTCCCAGATAATACATACAAACAAAACTTGAAAAGCAGACCAATTCTCTAGTAGCTTTTGCAACCTTTTTAGATCTGTGATGATAATGCTGTGCCATTTAGCCCCCGTAAACAGTCACTTTGATAGGAATTTGATAGTGGGTTATTTGAACAAGCCTACTGTTTTGTGTGTAAATGAATAAGCGACTGGTTAAATGGCACTGCATTTGCAGAATATCTTTGTATTCACCATCTTAACTTTCAAAGACAACAAAATGGCAAGCCCCTATTTTCCATGTTTTAGTTGTATTTAACCGTGCCTTGATATCAAAGGAAGTTATTGAAAATAAACCAGAAAGAGAGGGAGAGAAAATACAGAATCGGCTTTCTGCTGTGGTCACTTTGAACATGTTCTCTCCCAGGGAGGACAAACTTAACAGTGACATTGTGATATAGACAGAGAGAGGGTCGAGCCTATTCATTTTGGTGTATTGTGTAAAGTGAATTTAGGCAGCTGACCATAAGTTAAACAAATCCCAACAGCATGATAAACGGCTAAAAGGACGCCGTAGCTACCGTGCGTGTCCAAAGCTGAATACTAACCTTCTGTCTGCTGACAAGCGCTGACAACCCATTTTCTCAAGCTAATACGTGATTGACACCGACGATGTGCGGATTTCAAATTAGGACTCGGGGCCCCTGAGACTTACAAGGTAAACGTCTAATAAGGCTGAATAAGTTATCGCTGCTCTTTGTGCAGGTAAATAGGGATATTAAAGTGCTAATTAAATTGGTTACGCTTGAGAGTGGCAATGTCTCATCTTAGGCAGTACCTAATAACCATACTGTGATGCTAAAATCTCTCTCAAGGGTTTATATTATGGGTGCATGACATGGTTATGCACAGCCTCATCATTACAGTCAAAGTGCTAAGACGTCTTAACGCTGTAAAGCACAAGGCTAAAGCACTGGTCTAAAATGCATTTTAAGTAAACCTAAGGATTCTGAACCACTGAACACATCCAAAACATTCCCCAATTAGATGCACTAACTTACTAAGTAAAACATATACACTACCGTTCAAAAGTTTGGGATCACATTGAAATGTCCATATTTTTGAAGGAAAAGCACTGTACTTTTCAATGAAGATAACTTTAAACTAGTCTTAACTTTAAGGAAATACACTCTATACATTGCTAATGTGGTAAATGACTATTCTAGCTGCAAATGTCTGGTTTTTGGTGCAATATCTACATAGGTGTATAGAGGCCCATTTCAAGCAACTATCACTCCAGTGTTCTAATGGTACAATGTGTTTGCTCATTGGCTCAGAAGGCTAATTGATGATTAGAAAACCCTTGTGCAATCATGTTCACACATCTGAAAACAGTTTAGCTCGTTACAGAAGCTACAAAACTGACCTTCCTTTGAGCAGATTGAGTTTCTGGAGCATCACATTTGTGGGGTCAATCAAACGCTCAAACTGGCCAGAAAAAGAGAACTTTCATCTGAAACTCGACAGTCTATTCTTGTTCTTAGAAATGAAGGCTATTCCATGCGAGAAATTGCTAAGAAATTGAAGATTTCCTACACCGGTGTGTACTACTCCCTTCAGAGGACAGCACAAACAGGCTCTAACCAGAGTAGAAAAAGAAGTGGGAGGCCGCGTTGCACAACTGAGCAAGAAGATAAGTACATTAGAGTCTCTAGTTTGAGAAACAGACGCCTCACAGGTCCCCAACTGGCATCTTCATTAAATAGTACCCGCAAAACACCAGTGTCAACATCTACAGTGAAGAGGCGGCTGCGGGATTCTGGGCTTCAGGGCAGAGTGGCAAAGAAAAAGCCATATCTGAGACTGACCAATAAAAGAAAAAGATTAAGATGGGCAAAAGAACACAGACATTGGACAGAGGAAGACTGGAAAAAAGTGTTGTGGACGGATGAATCCAAGTTTGAGGTGTTTGGATCACAAAGAAGAACGTTTGTGAGACGCAGAACAAATGAAAAGATGCTGGAAGAATGCCTGACGCCATCTGTTAAGCATGGTGGAGGTAATGTGATGGTCTGGGGTTGCTTTGGTGCTGGTAAGGTGGGAGATTTGTACAGGGTAAAAGGGATTCTGAATAAGGAAGGCTATCACTCCATTTTGCAACGCCATGCCATACCCAGTGGACAGCGCTTGATTGGAGCCAATTTCATCCTACAACAGGACAATGACCCTAAACACACCTCCAAATTGTGCAAGAACTATTTAGAGCAGAAGCAGGCAGCTGGTATTCTATCGGTAATGGAGTGGCCAGCGCAGTCACCAGATCTGAACCCCATTGAGCTGTTGTGGGAGCAGCTTGACCGTATGGTACGCAAGAAGTGCCCATCCAACCAATCCAACTTGTGGGAGCTGCTTCTGGAAGCGTGGGGTGCAATTTCTCCAGATTACCTCAACAAATTAACAGCTAGAATGCCAAAGGTCTGCAATGCTGTAATTGCTGCAAATGGAGGATTCTTTGACGAAAGCAAAGTTTGGTGTAAAAAAAATCTTATTTCAAATACAAATCATTATTTCTAACCTTGTCAATGTCTTGACTCTATTTTCTATTCATTTCACAACATATGGTAGTGAATAAGTGTGACTTTTCATGGAAAACACAAAACTGTTTGGGTGATCCCAAACTTTTGAACGGTAGTGTATATAATACAAAACACAAACATGTATTATATTAGGGAGCAACTACCAGATACTCTGAGAATTTATAACTCACTTAATACATATAGTGTTATACCTCTCCATAAAGTAGATTAACAATCAGTACAAGTAATGAGCAATCATTTCAGCATATCCACATTAATGTGTCACTGTGAAGAGTCCATAACTTTTTTCTCCTAATTTTGATGTTGTACCTTAATTTTAGTCTAATTTTCTAATTTTTAATTGTAATTATTTCGTATCTAAAAGCAATTAACGTATAGCGTTGACATTTTTGATTATATTATAACCTACAGCACCTTATACTTGACTGAGCTCATATACATGATGCTTCATGTGGGCCCAATTTCCAAATGGGGATAATTTAGGTTTCATGTGGTAAAAGTGCTATACATAGAAAATAAAAAATACATTACAACAACTACTACTACTACTATTACTACTACTAATAGTAATATTAATTATTATTACTATTAATAGTAATAATAAAGATAAAAAATAAGATGAATCAGTAATAATAATAACAGTTTTCAAGTATTATCTTTCTAACCTGCCAGGACACAGCTCCCAGTATGGCTGTGGACAGTAGACTGAAGAAAACAAGGCGTTCTGAGATAAGGCAGAAGTGTCGAATCCCCCTGGAAGCCATAACCCTTTCCAGACTCCTGCTACTGGACCTCTGGGCCCGCCAGGCCTCCTGGCACTCATTCAGCTTGGTATGGAAGCCCCACAGTGTAATCAGCAAAACCATGTGGCAGATCGACCAGAAAAGGCCAAACACACAGAAACCAGGAATCACCAGGTACCATTGCTCTAGGTGGCTGAGCTAGGGGGAAAAATTTATTGAAATGTAATGGCTTTATTCAAAACAACCTAAAATATACAAAAACCATATACCATTAGCAGAAGAAAATGTTGCCCTCAATGGCTACAAATGCTTTTGAGAGATGACTGAAATTACTGCTAACTCTTCATCAAGAAAAACAGACAAATCCTGACTCAGGTAATGGAAATGTCTTATTTTTAACCATTATTTTCACAAATTGCTGAGTGTACCTTCAAGGCAGCCAGGACGAAGAATGCCAGTTCAGCCAGGCTCAGGGGCAGCAGGGACAACCTCCTCCATACCCTCCCTGAGGACAGCACAGGTAGCCAGCGCTCACTGGGGCCCAGCCCACTAAAGTACACATCCAACAAGGGGTTGCACAGCAGCCTGCCCAGGTAGCAGCCCAGAGCATAGGGGTTGGCTGTGATGCCTAATGCCTTGAAGAACACTAAGGCGGTAACCAATGCGAAACAGACCAGGTTGGGCAAAGCCAAGAGGGATTTCACCCTCAAGTCCACGATGAGAGCCCCCAGAGCCACCACCAAGCCGATTATGGCAACCGATTTGTGTAGAAGCATGCTAGTGCTAGCAATACCAAATCCTAATAGCTCTAGAATCTCAGAAGAGGTGAGCAATGCTGGTTTGTAGCGCATAGAACTACAGATGCGCTCTGTCAGAGCCCACACAGTCTTCATTGCAACACTAGCCAGAAGGAGATAGTTGGTGACCTGTTCCTTGACATTTAGATCAAGGGTGGCGCTGTTAAGGAAGCACAGGAGGCCAAGCAGGAAACCAAACCACAAATGTAACAAGCTTAGGCTGGCTTTTTCCATTGCAAAATAATAGTGGAGGATGCTTGCTATTCCTAAGACAAAGAGGCCCAAGATGAAGATGACCAGAATCATAGGTTCGTCGGTCACCTCCCAGCGTACGTACATCCCCACACAAACTGCAACAAGCAGGTTGACACTTGAAAGGTAACCCAGGCATCGCACTGATGTAAATAAGTCCACCTCTTTGGTTCCATCAGCTGTCAACTCCTCTTTCTCCTCCTCCAAAGCCATGGCTTTAACCTTCAAATCAGTTGCTCCAACAGCAAGTCAAGTCTCTTGAGTGTCAATTTGCTATACTCTCCTTCTCTTGAGGATGGCAGGCAGCAGGAGTCTTGTGCAAGTCTGTTGGTGAGCCTGTGCAAACGAACTGTAAACCGAGGAACATGCCTCTCGATGGCATGACGAAAAATCAACCCCTGCAACACAAGTTAAAATGAAATCAAAATCACTGAAAGAAAAGTGAGGTTAGTTACAGTAGCGTGATCCATCACACAAACAAATGTTACTGAGTTAGCCAGCAAACTACACTCACTAGGTTAGCTATTTCGTCTGTTACCAAAACTGTCACCCAGTTATCTTCGACGTTTGCTTGTGTCAGTTTGATGAGCAGTGCAGACGTTGTGTGCACAGCTTTCTTATCAGAGGGGCTCGCTCATCAGTGAAGACAACGACATTTAAAACGTTATCGTTAGAAAGTTGAAACAACACTGTGTAGACATCCAAACATCAACAGCGTGACTGCGGTCCTGTTAAAAGTCTGACGATGTGGCATCAGAAGTCCCACTGCTAACTTTAGCTCGGTTACCTTTCGCCTGCCCATTTCACGTCAACGTTACCTAGGTTAGGACTCAGTAGCTAATGTCAGTTTAATTGACACATGAAGGCGTAGCAGTCATAATACAGCCACTGAAACATGCACATTAGAGGCGTTATGTATCGCCCGTCCGTTGTGAAAACTGTCATTTGTTCATATCCGTGCCTACGGAGAATGCGATTACTTACATTGTTGATGTGTTACTTTCCTTTTCTTAGCTTATCGAACTTCCGGAATGCTAACTACGGAAACGCCAAAGGGCCAAAATTTGTATACGTGTTGGTTTTACCGTGACTAGAGTAGATGACCATTAGAGTTGATGCCAGTGTATTGATAACGTACCGGTTTTATTCATTATTTTACTTTTTCTCAGGGATTACTAAATCGGAGTCAAAACAGCACATCAAGGTTTTTTGCTTGTAGCCTGAAATTGCTTCTTTCATGCGTATTGAATATTATGTTTTTTTCCAGTTTGTCTGGTATCACAAATCTAAAAGTGCAGCCAGTGGCACCTGTAGAAAAGTATGACTGCGTTGGCCAAAGAGGCAAGAGGGTCCAACTGCAGACTTCCTTTGTGAGGAACCTCTATTCCACAAACCAGTGGGTCTGCAGTTGGACCCCTATCCAACGAGGGACCAGTGATCTTAATTGGGAGGTGGTACCCAAATTGTTCTTAAAATTTGAGTATGCTTTTTGCATTACAAGTACATATTAAATTGTTTTGCAATCAAGAGGATAGAGTCTGATAAATTAATGCAAATGATCTTATGGCTAGAACAAGAAACTTGTCTGAAGTCCTGGCACATTGAAAGCAGGGGGCTCAAGACATCTTTGTGAACTCCTTGTATCTGTACAGCAGTTAGGGTAGTTGCAGACAGCTTTATGGTGGAGTAATAAGACATCTAGAAATTAGCTATGGGCCTTTAACGCTAACGTCACTTGTAAGAATGGTAGGAATGCTGACCAGTAAGTTTATCATGACGTATTTATTGTCATGTGACCTGACCACCAACACAAAGCCAGCATATATTTTTTTTTGTAATGGCGGGTGGCAACAGAAGTGGCTAAGTATTTACTGAGAGTGGCCTTGGCCTTCCCTTGCCACCCTCTATCTGTCCTTGAGCACAGCCAGTGGCTATACAGCTATTAGTGGGTACAGACACGGGCTGTGAACATTTATCGCCTCTAGAAATCATAGTGGTTGAACATTATTATCATTCTAAATGAATATGACAGCTAGACAGACAGACAGACAGATAGATAGATAGATAGATAGATAGATAGATAGATAGATAGATAGATAGATAGATAGATAGATAGATAGATAGATAGATAGATAGACAGACAGACAGACAGACAGACAGACAGACAGAGTGATAGAAAGACAAAGGAAGGCAGACAGTTAGACAGACTGACCAACAGAAAGAGAAAAGAGCAAAATGTGTAAGTGTGTGGGAGAGAATATGAGTCATGGCCTGCAGCAAATAAAAAGAGTACATCACACTGAAAGGAAGGCTCTCCTCCACAAGATTCACATGGGCGTCAAACAGTACAATTGGTTTGTTATCAAGGACAGTGATGTGCAGCAACTGAGAATCCCCATGTCATGGTCAGTTGATTGTCGATAATCAGTTGGAACAATAATACAATATTCTGTATGTATAAAGGTCAAAGCCATGTATTGGTACTGAGAGAAAAATGACTCCCAAGTACATAATCATGGAAATCGAAATTTACTATGCTGTGTGTCAAAAAACTAATCATAAATTATATTTGGGGTTTAATGCGGGGTGGGTGACGCAAAAACACCCCATAGTTCAAGAGGCCCACCCATTATATTTTTGTTTATATGACATTAAGGATGTGATGATTTTAAACTACATATAGCTTTGCAGTAAGGGTGTCTTTATAGAGGGGGTGCTCTCACCTGTCCTACTGTACATGTATCAGTACTCAATGCCCAAATCCTGTTCTAATGGCTGTGGTGCAAATCTTACCAACCACACCAAAGAAAAGCCATTTATTTGCCTCTATCTTCCACCTTGCGTCTCAGAAGTCTCAATATTGTGCGTTTATGGGCCAAGATATACCCATTGGCCTCTTGGATTGGAAGCCTATTTGCTGCATTACGAGAGGAGAAGCCTGTTAAAAGGTTTATTTGGGATTTTCTGCTGATGCAATGTGATAATCTAAGGATTGGGGGAACACCAGGAAGCAAGCTAATGCATTACCCTGGGGGCATAAAGCAATACAGAATGTGTGTGAGGCATTGTGATACTATGTGTAGCTGGACATACAAGGACGCTGTTTCGAAAAGATCCTGAAAGTGAACCTGAACCAAAAATATACCCCCCCATGCATTTCACACCATAGGTTTAAAATGGGATGTAGAAGACCATAACATTAGAAATTCAGTATGTTACTTTTGCCCTTTTCCCTTATTGAGGAAAAAAAAAGATACCTAATTAACCTGATACAATTACTTGCTCACTTTGTTTACAATGAAAATTAATTCACTTAGCACACCAAACAATGCTAACAAGTACATTTAGTTTGACCGAAATGAAAATGTGAAAAAGTCTCGGTCTGAACTGATTGGATTACAGCTTCATCTTGTGTGTGTGTGTGTGTGTGTGTGTGTGTGTGTGTGTGTGTGTGTGTGTGTGTGTGTGTGTGTGTGTGTGTGTGTGTGTGTGTGTGTGTGTGTGTGTGTGTGTGTGTGTGTGTGTGTGTGTGTTCGCTGAGTTGAACAGTGACAGCTCAGTGAATGCTCAGGGTAGCATGAAGGTTGGAGAGGGCGCTCACTAATCAGTCGGGAGGAGCTGTCCTCATAGGCAGCGCACTTGCCGTGGTTTTTCAGGGTGCACCAAGAAGTCACCACGGCTTCAAATAAATACACCCAATTAATTTGTTCTAACCTCTATTCTATTCTGAATGAAAAATTGAGGTCATTCGGGGCTAAATAAACCACGCATAAATCTGTGAAAACATGATAAGAACTACAATGAAGGAATGACCGCTCTTTTTTAATTAGTGCCATAGTCGCTGCTTTCACATAGTATTTAAAAGAGTCCAGTGGTCGCCTCCATAGTTGATGTGTGTGCATTTGAGTTTGTGTGAGTGTGCTACTGCGTTTTCATGATGTGGGACAGATCCGCTGACCACAACAGAGATTACTTACTCCAAAACCCAATCAAGGCTCTTCGAAGGGTGAATGTTATTTCATTCCCCACAGTAGGTCAAAGCTCCAAAAGACCCAGACACAGAAAAAACAAGGTAGTGAGACAGAGAGAGCAAGAGACAGAAAGAGAGAGAGGGAGGGGGAGGGAGGGAGGGAGGAAAGGGGATCTAAGATTAAAAAGGACACGCAGGGTCATCCAGACAAAGCACAACTTGCTTGGTCTGATGTTTTGGGAGACCTATGAAAAAGCACTTTCTTTGTCTTTGTTTTGTTTTCTACGGAAAGGTTAAGCTTTCAACACTCTCAAGCCTACGGCCACAAAAGTTCCCCGTCTTTCCAAAAATGAAACAGCTCCAGCTTTTACTGACGCTCACAGCTCATCAGTGTCACTTCTATTCCATCAACCAATAAGATTGAAGAAGGGGCGGGCCCCAGGGTCAAAACAGAGCGGCGAGACAAACAAAAAATAAACTGACAAATACCGTCAGTGGAAAATGTATTTTCTTAACTTTAAAAGTTTATTTGAAATTTTACATGTGTATAATCACAATATGCATAGAGAAAAAGTGGGGCAAATCTTTCTTTTGCCATGAAGTTAATCTCATTGCAAGTCCTTGCAGTGCTAGCACTAGCGATGTTTGATTTGATCCAGGGGACTGAGGTCTTCATTTAAAAGTTGTACTTGGAATAGTTCAGTGTTTTTCATAATTTATTTGTATTAATTTTCAAGCCTCTCAGATCTAATCTTACTAAACACATTCCGCTCTGTTATGCTTTTTTTGTCTCTTTGCTCCCATGTAGAGATGGGCTAGCTCATTAGTATGTGACTAGACCTCCAAAGTGTGACATAAATTTCATGTCCAATTAAAGGATTCCAGATCCAACTGTGTTTCAGTTCAATGTAAAAATGCACAGGGGTGTGAAATAATTGCCTTTAACTATATCCAGCACCAATACTGATACTTTTCACTTTTTAGGCTTGCTGTCTTAAGCATTTCTGGATTGATTGATATAGATTTTGGTTTGTTTTGAAGCTGCATTTAGAAACTGCAAGCAATTATTAGCTTAGCATAAGTTGTATTTCCCCTAGGGGCAATGCACACCGCTTCTAGTGACCCCTCTCATAGCCCCTGAATCAAGGCCCTTTCGTAGCCAAATGATGCAACATCTGCACTATGTTTGCCAGGAAAATATATATATATATTTTTTTGGAATATATTTTTATTCAGATTTTGCAGTAGTTACAGGTCATTACCAATATAACCCCACCCACCCCCCCTCCCACAACCTGTAACAGCAACAACATAAGATTTACAATACAATAAGACAACAGCACAACAACAAAACAACAGTACATTGACAGTATGAGAGACAAATAAATACTACTACTACTACTACTTTCGGCTGCTCCCTTTAGGGGTCTCCACAGCCGATCATCCATTTCAATTTCTTTCTGTCTTCTGCATCTTCCTCTGGCACACCAGCCACCTGCATGTCCTCCTTCACCACCTCCACAAACCTCCTCTTTGGCCTTCCTCTTTTCCTCTTCCCTGGCAGCTGCATATTCAGCATCCTTCTCCCAATATACCCAGCATCTCTCCTCCACACATGTCCAAGCCATCTTAATCTTGCCTCTCTTGCTTTGTCTCCAAACCATCCAACTTGAGCAGTCCCTCTAATATAATCATTCCTAATTCTGTCCTTCTTCGTCACTCCCAGTGAAAATCTTAGCATCTTCAACTCTGCCACCTCCAGCTCCGCCTCCTATCTTTTCGTCAGTGCCACTGTCTCCAAACCATATAACATAGCTGGTCTCACAACCATCTTGTAAACCTTCCCTTTGACTCTTGCTGGTACCCTTCTGTCGCAAATGACTCCTGACACTCTTCTCCACCCACTCCACCCTGCCTGCACTCTCTTCTGCACTCCCTGTTACTTTGGACAGTTGACCCCAAGTATTCAAACTCATATGCCTTCATCACCTCTACTCCTTGCATCCTCACCATTCCTCTGTCCTCCCTCTCGTTCATGCATATGTATTCCGCCTTGCTCCTACTGACTTTCATTCCTCTTCTCTCCAGTGCATACCTCCACCTCTCCAGGCTCTCCCCAACCTGCACCTTACTCTCGCTACAGATTACAATGTCATCCACGAACATCATAGTCCACGGAGACGCCTGCCTGAGCTCGTCCATCAACCTGTCCATCACCATTGCAAACAAGAAAAGGCTCAGAGCTGATCCTTGATGTAATCCCACCTCTACCTCGAACCCATCTGTCATTCCATCCGCACAATTCACCATTGTCACACTTCCCTCATACATATCCTGCACCGCTCCTACATACTTCCCTGCAACTCCCAACTTCCTCATACAAAGAGATGACGAAAGACAAATAAGTAAAATAAAATAAAACTGGCAAGTTGGCAAATTGCTTGGACTGCACATTGTCAGCATATAGTCAGCGACAGTAAGATGACTCAGTTGCCTAGGAACATCTCACATTATGGCCCCTCATCCATAGGAAGCCTCTGCGGGGCATTAAAGAATGATATAAAGGATTGCCATTTCGTGGTGAATTTATCATTTGAACCCCTAAAGGAGTATTTAATTTTCTCCAACTTAAGAAAGAACATCACACCTTTAAGTCAAGAGGAGAAGGAGGGAGACAGTGTAGACTTCAAGTTAAGAAGAATTCTGGGACGGGCTAACAGGGTTGTGAAAGTGACAATGTCAGCTTGTTTACGATTTAAAGAAAACAAATCCATGGGGATGCCAAAGACGGCTATTGCAGGTCAATTTCAAGGACATCAGAAAGAGTTTTAAAGATTGAATGCCAGTAGGGTTGCAATTTGGGGCAGTGAACAAACATATGAGAGAGGTCACATGGGGAGGCATGACACCTGTCACAATTGTCACTTACATTCAGATATATTTTGGATAGTCTGGATTTGGAGAATTGTACTCTGTGCAAAACTTTGAATTGTATAAGCCCGAGATGGGCACAGGGGGTGGTAGTTCGCACCCTATCAATCACCTCATCCCACCATTCTTTGTCCAATTCAACCCCCATTTCTTATGCCCAAGCAGTCTTTGTCTTGTTCAAAGAACACATATACAGTGACATGATAATTGAATAGATGTTGGAAATAGCTGCCTTCTGTTGGGGATGTAGAATTATAAGCTCATCCCAGGGTTGTTTGGGAGGGAGAACAGGAAAGTTAGGAAAACAGAAGGAGAAATACGTAGTGCCTAAGCTGAAAATAACGGAAAAGATGAGATGGGGGGTAGGGAGAACTTAGAGGCTAGGATGGGGAAGCTAGCAAAAGTGTCATTTACAAATAGGTCTTGGAATGTCCTTAAACCTTTCCTTTTTCAAAGAGAGAATGTGTCATCCATTAAGGATGGGGAAAATAGGTGATTTCTATCGATAGGGCCTTGAAGGGATGTAGAAAAAAATTTAAAGTGTCTGTGAAATTGATACCAAATCTTCGGTGTGGAGAGTACTATAGGATTATTGGTGAAACGAGAGGGACTTAACTGGAGGGAGGAGCAAAGTAGAGCAGGGAGTGATGATGAAGTAAGGGACCGAGAGGAAAATAATTCTTAAACAATTACTAATATGGTGAAATATGTAAAAACCATGTTATATGCCATTTTTATTTATATTACTCAATATATTTTTAAAAGCAAAATTATTGGGGAACAGGATCCGAAAACTTTATTCATTTTCATCATAGGTGAAAAATAAATGGATCCGGACACTTTAGAGGTCTATGAGTGAGTGATTTCCCTCCCAGGTCCATGAATTGATTCACATCTAAGAAAAATATGGATAGACAGGTGAGAGAGGAAGATGGTAAAGAGGGTGAGAGGGAGAGAGGAGAGCAATGCAAGAGAGTAAAGGAGACAGGTTCATCTGAATTATGCAAAAAGTACCTTCATTCTAATGTCAGTCACACCTCCACACCACCCGCGTGGGCCTCGCTGCATAA
Source organism: Lampris incognitus (assembly GCF_029633865.1). NCBI lineage: Eukaryota > Metazoa > Chordata > Actinopteri > Lampriformes > Lampridae > Lampris > Lampris incognitus. Next base: position 18,653,128 of record NC_079213.1, on the reverse strand, counting down.
ATCATTGGCACACTCACATATAGACCAACACTCACTCTTAGAAACACAAATAAAAACATACACATCAAAGCTCAGAAACCTGGATTTGTCTGCTCTGCCAAGATCTAGCCCAGGATTCTCGTCATAAGATGGATGACTTTCATGAATTGCTATTGATCACACTGAAATATATGTCTGGTGTCCCTTGCTGATAAGAGGCTGGGAACGAGGTGGACCCAGTCAAAAACAGCGGTCAATACACATTTCAGGGGACCGATCCAAGTGGGCAACATAAGCATAGTTTGAACAGGTACAACAATAAAGTCACAGGTGGAGTTTGATAGCATTGGGTGTGTTGATAAAGCCTTATCATTTTATCAGAAATGAATCAGATCAACACATCGCAATGAAAGCCTTTGTGAAAGTAGAACATGTTTTCACTTTTCTTCTGAATAAATTCAGTAAAATATTGGTTTCTAATCTACCTCTTTCATGGTGAAAAAAAAACAGCATGTAAGGAAATTTCAATTCTCTACACTGTGTCTGTGATGGTTGTTGTCATAAAAGGACAGATTTGCAAATGGGCAAAACTCTGAATCAAGGCCATACAATTAGATGTTACTGACTCAGAAATCCTTCAACAATGTTGCAAAACTGTAAAATTGTTACATAATATGCTGTCTTTTACACTATAAAATTTACAGTGTTATCATCTACAATATGTCACAATCAAACAGAAAATATTGCTGTCGTGCTATGTGCAGTAACATTCATTGCAAGAAGAACTTTGGCTCTTACAAGGTCCCCTAATGCTAAATATTATTAATTCCTCTCTTACCTCTGGCATTTTTCTTACTACTTACAACTTTTAAAACTGCCATGATTAAACCTCTCTTAAAGAAACCAAACCTTGATTCAGGGTTTCTCAATAAATATAGACCAATCTCCAACCTAACATTCTTTTAGAAAAATTTAGAAAGAGTTGTAGCTAAACAACTTTAGGCCTATATTTCCAGCAACATTCTCAGCAACCACATTCACCTATTTCAATCTGGGTTAAGAACCTGTCACTCCACTCAAACTATACACACGAAAGTGGTGAATGATCATTTGCTTGCTGTAAATTCCAATTCCACATCAGTGCCACTGCTATGTGATCTTAGTGCAGCTTTTGACACCACTGGTCATGGTATATTTTTAGACCACTTTAAGAATTACCTAGGTGTTTCAGGTCTTATCTGATAGAATAAAGTGTGTCTTCCATGGTAATATTACATAAATTCTCTGCAGTGAAATTTGGTGTACCCCAGGGACATAAATTCTCTGCAGTGAAATTTGGCGTACCCCAGGGCTAATTTCTTGGTCCTCTGTTCTTCTCTCTTTACATCTCACCTCTTGGCCAAATTATACGCAGCAATGGAATAAATCTCCACTGCTGTGCTGGTGATACTCTGTTGTGTGTACCTGTAAAGTCAGACAATCACTCTCATATCAGAAATTTAGAGGCATGCTTGTCTGCAGTGAAAAATCCTATGTCATCTAATGTCTTATTACTTCTTTCTGAAAAAAACAAAACAAAATAAGATGCTGGTTAATCGGGCCTGCTAGAAAAGACATCTTTATGATCAAATAATGGTATCTCTTGACAAATTTGTAATCTACCAAAGTTCCACAGCCATAAATCTTGGTGTTATTTCTGATCAATCCCTATTTTTTGAATTTCACATTAGAGAAACAACCAAGACCACCTTTTCCCACCTACAAAATATTGCTAAGATTCAGTCTATTCTTTCCATGGCTAATGCTGACACCCTGATGCTTTTGTTTAATCCAGATTAGATTACTGCAGTGTTCTTTTTTTCCAACCTTTTCTTTGAAATCTAAACTGAAAACCTATCTTTTCTAATATCTTTCAAATAGTCATTTTACGGCCTAATAATTTGACTTCCTTCTGAGCCTTGTCAAAAACATCCTCTTTTGGGAGAGTTGCAGTCTCAGTGTATTTATAATTTAGGTCTTAGTAGTAATCTCTTGGTCTTGTCCTGCTGACAAAAGTGTTCCTAAACCATTTTCTGAAAGCATCACACCGTTCTAACCTTGTATCTCTGAGAACACGAATGCCCATGTTATGTGCCCGTCTCTGTCTCTTGCTCTTTTTATCTCTGTCTGTCTCGCTTTTAAGGACCAAGTTTCTTCCTCTATGGACTGATGACCATGGGATCAGCTTTTCTTTCTCTCTCTCTCTCTCTCTCTCTCTCTCTCTCTCTCTCTCTCTCTCTCTCTCTCTCTCTCTCTCTCTCTCTCTCTCTCTCTCTCTCTCTCTCTCTCTCTCTCTCTCTCTCTCTCTCTCTCTCTCTCTCTCTCTCTCATCTCTCAACTGCCTGATGACTTCATGATCTAGGATCGTGTTTGTGCTGCGTCCTGTCTTCCCTTAGCCACAGTCCCATTCCCCTTTGAGATTTAAGCTATCGTTTGCTTTGTTCTTGTTCATAATTGCTTTTGCATCATTTCTTTTGGCTATGATTAATCTGCATCACTCTCATCACTTCTCTCTTCTTCTTTCTCTCTCTCTCTGTGATAGTTGTATTGAAGTCTGCCTCTTGTGTGCATGCGATGTCTATTCTCTCTCCAGGTCACTGCTGACCTGGTTTTATGGTGCGGGGTCTGTCCAGCTCTTGACTGCATCTGTGGGGTTGCATGATGTTGTCTTGGATGGTCACAGATTCCCAAAATATGCCATACAGTCTCTTACAATTTTTATTACCCATTGCATTTAGATTTAATTTGCTAAATTCTATTTATTAACTTTATATAGTCTACATTACCTCACTCTGTGTGCAATCTATGATAGTACATTATAATTCTGTTACTTTTGTCTACTCTACACATATTGCATGTCTGTCTGTCCAGGAAGAGGGATCCCTTCTCTGTTGCTCTTCCTTAGGCTTCTCCCTTTTATTTCTGATAAGTTTTTTCCTGTGGAGTTTTTCCTTAGTTGAGCCCAGGGTCTAAGGATAGGGAGCTGTTGTATATTGCACTGATCTGGACTACCTTGTGATTTTGGGCTATGCAAATCAATCTGACACCATTGACTAGAAAATTTAGTAGTTAAACTCATAAACAATAGAATAATAAAGTAAATTTATTTCCATGACCATGCTTACATGTAATGCTTTGTGACTACCCATGACACACTCCTTCAATTGGTTGAATAGTAGCGCAATGCAAGGTGGCAACAGCCACCAACTGAGATCACGCTCAAGGACAGGGAGGTCATGAGTACCTCATTTTGCATACCTCACCCAGCATGTTATATATGTGAAAAATATTCACAGTACAAAAACCAAGTTAAAACCTCTCACGTTTGTACCACTCTACAGATAAAGGCTATGACAACAGCAAACAATGAAACATTCATTTAGACAAAGGCTGCGGTGTCTGCAAAATTCAGAGCACTTTTCCTGAAAAGGAATGAGAATTCCCTTTTATTTTAGTGAGAACTGGCAGATACTATAGGTTCATCAGATTTTACGGCTGTGTTTACCATATGTATATTATTGTGAAATGGGCCTTATCCTGCCAGTTCTCCGTAAGACAACCCCCTGCCACCTCTCACCCCAACCTGTCCAAGCCCTTCGGCTGTTTGACTTGAATTGCTGATGTTTATCATCCATACTTCACTTCCCTGTGAGTCAGCAAGTAGTCATACCATGCTTTACCAAAGCCCTTTCTCCTTGGCAAAGTACACTTAACAAAAGACACACTCCTGTGAGGCACTGTCAGCATCAGCACTGATCTTACATCTCCTGTGTCTGCACTGGATTGTTAACATAGCAATATTTCCACGTTCAGAGGGATGCAACCAGCAATTCTCCCTCAATCTTGTATTTGGAAAACTCAAAGTGCCACAATAATAAAGACAAAATTCATAGATTTAGATTAATAGATTAATATTAGATATACAAAGCGGTGTCTGGGTGGCATGGAGGTCTATTCCGTTGCCTACCAACACGGGGATCGCCAGTTCAAATCCCCGTGTTAACTTGGTCGGACGTCCCTGCAGACATAATTGGCCGTGTCTGCGGATGGGAAGCCGGGTGTGGGTATGTGTCCTGGTCACTGCACTAGCGCCTCCTCTGGTTGGTCGGGGCACTTGTTCAGGAGGGAGGGGAAACTGGGGGGAATCGCGTGATCCTCCGGTGCGCTATGTCCTCCTGGCGAAATGCCTCACTGTCAGGTGAAAAGAAGCGGCTGGCGACTCCACATATATCGGAGGAGGCATGTGGTAGTCTGCAGCCCTCCTCGGATTGGCAGTGGGGGTGGAGCAGCGACCCGGATGGCTTGGAGGAGTGGGGTAATTGGCTGGATACAGTTGGGGAGAAAAAGGGAGAAAACAATAAAAAAAGGGAGCTATATAAATTGGAAAATATAATGATGAAACGTTCTCTGACAGACAATCAAATAAATTAAAACGATAATTTAGGCCTAGTTGTTCATCGAGTTACCAAAAAAAAAAGATTACTCGCCATTTCTTAAATTTTATTCCTAAAATGCTTGAATTTAGTTGGCCTCTAACAGACTTAGATACTTGCTTTAAGTAAATGAGAACATGAGAACTAGTAAATGTTAATGTGTGAGAATAAATGTAAATGTATGTAAGTAAATCAGCAAATGGAAATCAGTTCGGGGAATTTGTGCCGCAGGACCCATCTCTTCTATCCACCGGGAAAATCTTAAATCTGTTAGTAAAATCCCTTCCTCCTACCCCTCATCACATTATTACCTCTCACGCAGCACTCCTGTCAGGAGAGAAGAGGGCTGCATGAGGTGTTAATAATTTAATAAACCTAATCATCTGAATGTAAAATATTTTCGCAAAACACTTTCCCCACCAACAGTGTCATCATATTTACCCAACAGTATCACTCCACATTATCGTAAATAAATAATCGCTGTGCAGCTTTAACTGCATGCATAACTGCAGGACCACGAACACGAGAAGAACGGCTGCCATTGCTGAAATGAAGAATTCAGCTGCAGTCTGGATGTGGGTGAATGTTGGGTGATTTTTAGGGTCACTCGGTCATTGTACAATGTTCAAAAAACATGAAACAGAAGAGAAAAATAAAGGAAAGGAGCTTAACCCAAGAGAAGGACAAAATGCTGTCACTGAGGAAAGGGGGGCCTCCTTGACTTGTCTACTGCAATCTCAGTGGCGCTCGCCAAGCACAGGAAACCAAGGTTCGGTGTGCAAATGCAACGAACCACGTGACAGATATCAAATGACAAAACATCTACAAACGTTCAATGACGTGTGATGAAAGCAGGCTGAAACACAATGGTAGTGGCAAACCATCCGTCTTCTGAGGTTTACCAACACCAAGTTAAAGGGCAGGGGAAAAAAATCAAATGGCAATTTACAGATGGCACAGTGTGGACTTAGAAGATTCAGTTACAAAGGACAGATCTATTGGTAACAACGTGAGGCTATTTAGACTAAAAAAGGAAGGAGAATGGTCCCACATGTGATGTCGTCCTGAAAGGGATTACTCTAAACAAACCCAACCAGAGTTGGTCCCCGGGTGCTGCACTGCAGCTGCCCACTCCTCCTAGCATAGAATGGGTTAAATGTAGAGAATTAATTTCGTTGTATGTGTGTACAATGACAACAAAAGTGTCTTCTTCTCAGGTGTCTGGGTAGCTTGGCGGTCTATTCCGTTGCCTACCAACGCAGGGCTCGCCGGTTCGAATCCCCGTGTTACCTCTGGCTTGGTCGGGCGTCCCTACTGACACAATTGGCCGTGTCTGCGGGTGGGAAGCCGGATGTGGGAATGTGTCCTGGTCACTGCACTAGCGCCTACTCTGGTCAGCTGGGGCACCTGTTTGGGGGCTGGGGGGAATAACGTGATTCTCCCACGCGCTACATCCCATCCCCCCTGGCGAAACTCCTCGCTGTCAGGTGAAAAGAAGCGGCTGGCGACTCCACGTGTATCTGAGGAGGCATATGGTAGTCTGCAGCCCTCCCCGGATCGGCAGAGGGGGTGGAGCAGAGATCGGGACGGCTCAGAAGAGTGGGGTAATTGATCGGATATAATTGGGGAGAAAAAAGGGAAAATCCAAAAAAAAAAGATCATTATGATGGAATTATATATATATATATATATATAAATACCAGGGTGGCATGGTGGCACCAGTGGTTAGTGTGGTCACCTCACAGCAGGAAGGTCCTGGGTTTGAGCCCCGGGGTATTCAAACCTTGGTGGGTCGTCCCAGGTCGTCCTCTGTGTGGAGTTTGCATGTTCTCCCTGTGTCTGCGTGGGTTTCCTCCAGGGACTCCGGTTTCCTCCCACAGTCCAAAGACATGTAGGTCAGGTGAATCGGCCATACTAAATTGTCTCGAGGTATGAATATGTGTGTGCGCGTGTTAGCCTGTGATGGCTTGGTGGCCTGTCCAGGGTGTCTCCCCGCCTGTTGCCCAATGACTGCTGGAATAGGCTCCAGCATCTCTGCGACCCTGAGAGCAGGATAAGCAGTTCAGATAATGGATGGATGGATGGATGGATAAATACCAGAAAATGATTCCCACTATGCCCCGACAGAGCACTGTCTCAAATGGACATAGCAACTTATTCATTTGTAATATGAATAGGGTAGTCACAATTTAGGCAAAGCTCCCATTGAAATTGCTTTCACACCAGCCGGTGTGCACCACCATCTTGTTTGGAAGTGGGCCAAAATCCCTCCGATTTCTAGCAATCTTTTTTGGATTAGTTTAATGTGCTCCCAAGTCCATCAGGACTGTTTACAACTTTCAAAGAGATCCAAACTTGAGTCGCCGCCAAATGATGTAGATGTAAAAATCACACAAGCCTTCACTGGTGGCTATTCCTCTCCTCTTTTCTGTGATGAAATGTCATTGAGGCTGCATCTTCAATTCTGTGCTACTCTGTAAATATATAACTTTATTGAATCTAAATATTCACATTTTTAACACGCATCTCTCTCATCTCTCATCATCAGTTGCTTCTCCGGGGTCGGGTCGTGGTGGCAGCAAGCTAAGTAGGGCGCTCCAGACGTCCCTCTCCCCAGCAACGCCCTCCAGCTTCTCCTGGGGGATCCCAAGACGTTCCCAGGCCAGAATGGACATGTTGTCCCTCCAGCGAGTTCTCGGTCTACCCCTGGGGTCTCCTCCCAATTGGTCCTCCTGGATCAGTCTGCGAAGCCGGAAGTCAGCACGCCCCGGTCCCCGCTTTTGCCTGCTGACCGGCCTGCATTGCACCCTACCCCAATGCTCATCCCCCCGGGTGTTGGGTCCATTGGGTGGTGGCTCCTTGTTTATTTTTCGGGCTGGGCCCGATCGGGCCCCGTGGGCCAAGGCCCGGCCACCAGACGCTCGCCGGCGAGCTCCCTTCCCAGGTCTGGCACCATGCATATTGATTGCAAATAATACCCCATTGCACATTTCAATCTTGAACTGAGTCTGTTAATCAAATCTGTTGATGTTGCTCTCGTTTGAAGTCACAATTGTTTTATTTTAATTTGTTTTTGTTCGGGTTTTTTTTTTACTTGAAATTAAATGAAAGATTATATCCATGCAGTGTATATTAGGCTCGTGCAGGTTGTATGGTCTCTGGATGCCACCAGATTACCGGCGAAATGGAAATTGGAATTCTTCAGCTCGGTTTTGAGCCAGTTGACAGGCTTCATCAGGTTCTTCTTTCATAACGGCATAACTGCGCAAGACAAACGTGGGGGCCCTCACTGCTGAGAGAGGTCTCTTCAATCACAGTTTAATCTTTGCAGAAATCAATGTGATGGAGCGGCGCATTCGGAGTGGATTTTAGAGGAGGCAGACAGCATCAGAAGCCAAAATCAAAAGGCGTCAGTGTATCCATCAAGACTGAGAAAAGATTCTGGGGGGGGGGGGGGGGGGGGGCAAAAAAAAACTTGAGACTTGTGGGAGACAAAGAGAACAATGAGGAGGGACAGACAGGGACAGGAAGGGGAGGAAAAAAGACGAAGAGAAAAAAGATGGAATAGGAGCAGGTAGGTGCAAAAAAGTGGGTGAGTATTGTGACACCTACCCTATTAGGGTTGTGGCCCTTGGGCATTTTTTGGCAGCTGAAAGGGCTTGCTCAGAAAATTGAACTGGTCCATGAAAAAAGCAATGTATATGGGAGACAGAAGGAGAGAATGAGAGAAGACAAAAACTGCATGTAAATAATGTGTTGGAATATTAACGATCCTAAGGTTTTTCCCCCTCCTTATTCAACAACAGCATTTAGGATGAGCTTGGGACTTTTTTTCTTCCTATGGCAGACAGGCGGGAGTATTACAGGGGAGAGAGGGAGAGAGAGAGAGAGAGTAAAATATAAATCCTTTCCTGCACTTTCTGCTGATTAATGCTGAAAGGAAGTGAAATCCACCACTCACAGTCACTCCCTCCTCAAAAGGCATCCATCTCTGCAGGACAATGACGATGCCTCATCTGCCACGACATCTTGTCGACTCACAGGGATCAATTCAAACAGCTATTACACTGCTTATCCTCTGTCAGCGGCACAGACATGACGTGCCAACAGAGGGAATGGGGGCCACAGAGAGAGAGAGAGAGAGAGAGAGAGAGAGAGAGAGAGAGCTTGCACACAGATGAACTCTTCATCTAAGACAAATGAACACGTCAAACACGAGGTGTCATTTCCTCGCGTGTTTGATGTTTCAGGAGACGCCTTTTCAAAAAGATAAAAGTCAAAGGTAAAAGCATGCGTGCATTTAGCTCTGACATAAAAACAGGTGAATCGTGTCACAAAAGTTTGTTATTGAAAACTCAAAGCCCTAGATTCAACATTGCCTTGCATCTCTGATCTTAATAATGAGTTTAGGCCTAGTTCTGCAAACAAAGTGAGGCCCTTGCACGATACACAGTCTAGTTATTGTTTTACTAAGGTTGAAGCTGAAGAGACGTTGTGCTTCTTCATCAATGTCCATCCATCCATTATCCAAGCCACTTATCTGGATTCGGGTCGTGGGGATGCCGGAGCCTATCTCAGCAGCCATTGGCTGCTGGCGAGGAGACACCCTGGACAGGGCCAACACACACACACACACACACACACACACACACACACACACACACACACACACCCATTCACACCTAGGGACTATTTAGTACAGCCAATTCACCTGACCTACATGTCTTTGGACAGTGGGAGGAAACTGGAGCCCCCGGAGGAAACCCACACAGACACGGGGAGAACATGCAAACTCCACGCAGAGGTTGATCTGGGATGACCCACAATTTTAGACTACCCCGGAGTTTGAACCCAGGACCTTCTTGCTGTGAGTTGACCACGTTAACCACTGCGCTGCCATGCCGCCTCTTCATGAATGTGAACCTTCAAAATAATTACCAGTTGGGGGCAATCATACATTACCAATCTAATTTAGTCCTTTGCCTGAGATCATCATGCCGATCAGCAATGACTTTTTAATAACCCAACCTGTTCAGTTCCACTGAGCTGTGGCGATGAAGAGTTGGATTCATTAATTGTGCTGACGGGGGAAAAATTATGATTCAAATAATGGATCTGTTTGTACCATCGTGAGAAATGCTTAACACTGCCTTAGAGTCGAGCGTGCACCTCTGCCGAATGGATCCTCGTTCTGTGATCAACGGTGCTGACAGTAATAGCATTGTTCATTAAGCACACATGGTTTCACAAACGAGGGCTCTGACTTCTATCTCTGTCATGGCACCTCAACGTGCATGTCTGGTAATTGGCCCGGATGAGTCAGCGGTTTGTCAAACGTGGCGCGTGGTCCAGTTGCTCTTGCCTCACTACAGCAGATGGGTCTGAGACAAAGACTAGGTCAACAGATTTCCCTCTGCAGTGCACCCACCATGGCACAAAGTGGAGGAGTTGTCATGCCAGAGAATGGGACAGTTTACAGAACTCCTCACTGTGCTCTCTCAGGTTTAACAAATCAGCATCTGTTTACAAGTCTGTGAGCCAGAAACCTATTGGGTTCAACCTAGATTACAGAAGGAGGGATAGAGAGAGGTTGCTGAGCAGTGGGGGAGATGCAGAGGAATAGCTATATTGGTGTTATTTGCTGAAAAGTAGGCTACATCATTTTACAACAAACTTAACAGTTGAATATCAGTACATTTTGTGAGAAGAATGCCATGCCTGTACACATTGTTTCCCTTTGACCTTATCATGTACTCGTTTTAGGTATTTATTAGCAGATAGAGATTGAGAAGTTTGGTGGTCAAGTTATAGTGCTCCTCAACAAGACTGTGATGAATACATTAGCAGTTATGGGCATTTAACCCGTCGCCCTTTTATTACGGGATGGTGTCTTTAATGACTAATTTTAGCCTACTTGCCATCCTCAGCTGCCTGTGCTACGTACATGTATGAGATGTCCTGATTCCTGCTTAGGCCCTGTGTGTGTCTCCCTTGTCCATTCTGTCCCCTTCCCTGCCCTCAGCCCTTCAGTACTCTCTACTCTAGCCTGCCGTTTCTCCACCTGTCCACCAGATGCCCCCAGACTTTCTTTCCTGTTTACCACACCCACTTGTGCATGCCATTCCCTCTTCAGTACTTATACTGGTCTCAATCCTCCATTCCCTGCCAATTCGTCATAGCTTCTTCCATGGACTCTTTCGTTCTCATCAACCTGACCCTGATCCTAATTCTGCCTGTTCCTGTTCTGATCTCCCCCAGCCATTCCAATTCCCGTGTAGCTGAGGGCCACAGCCCAAGCTTCTGTTCCTGTCTGTTCCTGCACGTGTTCCTGTGGTTAGAGCTTCAGCCTCTGTTTGACCTGCCTTCCTGCCTTTTCCCTTTTTGGACTTAGTTTGCGTGTTTCGGACTTGTTTTCCTTCGACTAAATGTAAGCCTGTCATTTGTGTTTTGAGCATTAAAGCCCCTCATTTAACCTGTCTGTCTGCCGAGTCTGCATTTGGGTCCTCCACCTGTCTGCCCCATTCTCATTCGTGACAGTATGAGGTGGCCAGTATGGACCCAGCAGGCATTCACCTGTTTAGCCTGCCATATACTTCAGAGGATTTTGGTCTGTCGAGGGACATTTTCCTCAATGAAGAGCAAAGTTCTTTATGCTCCTTTCTGCGTTCTGGAAGTGAGACCTGGAGTTTGCCCAACCAGTGGCTTTCTACAGGTGGAAATTCCATTATAACCCTGTTCCTGATCCTGTTCCTCTCAAGTCCATCCTTTCAGCCTCCCATGTTTCCCTGGAGTCTTCCAGGTCCTTCCTGGAGTAGTAAAGCAGTTCGTCAGCTAGCTCCAAGTCTGTGTCTCATGGGGCTAGCCTCTGGCTAGGACGTATCTGGCTTGCTAGCCATCAGCCTGTCTCCTAGTCTGCTAGCATTGGCCCTGCAAGCCCACCAGCCTGTTTTTTTTTGGGGGGGGGGGTGTACTCTCTTGATTTCTGCTTAGGCCCTGTGTGTGTCCCCATTCTGTCTCTGTCCCTGCCTGAAGCACTTTCTACTCTGGTTTTTGCCATTTCGCCACCTGTCCACCAGATGCTCCCGAACATTCCTTCTTGTTTACCACACCCACCTGCGCACCTGCTGCCCAGTCCGTCGTCAGTTTTTCAGTACTTATACCAGTCTCAGTCGTCCATTCCCTGCCAGTTCGTCATAGTTTCTTCCATGGACTCTTTCATTTTCGCCAACCTGATTCTGATTCTGCCTGTTCCTGTTCTGATCTCCCCTGCGGTGAAGTTGCCGTTCCGATTCCAATGAAGCTGAGGGTCGTAGCTGCCTCTGTGTTTTCTTGCGACCGAAGCTTCTGTTCCTGCCTGATCCAGTGGTTTAGACATTCAGCCCCGGTTTGACCTGCCTGTCTGCCTTTTCCTTTTTTTGAAGTTTGTTTGCCTGTTTTGGACTCATTCTCCGCTGACTAACTGTAAGCTTATCATTGGTGTTTTGAGCATTAAAGTCCCCTCCTTTAGCTTGTCTGTCTGCCGAGTCTGCATTTGGGTCCTCCACCTGTCTGGCCCGTTCTCCTTCATGACATGGGATGCATTGAAGCAAGTAACTGTTAAATGAGGTCAGCAGCATTTAGCACCCAGAAGTCTCTGTAGTCAACACTAGTCTTCCCTGTACCGCAATTACACAAACCCTTGCAGGAGGAGTTCACTCCATCATCTGATGTGCGATAACTAAGCGATGGTTGAAACATGTTTCCAGCTCTGTCAGATGACTGACTAAGCATCAACAGACAAACGGGACTGATCTTGGTGCAAAGTTGGTGGTGTCATTTTTCATATTTGGTGAGATCATGTTTGTGTCGGCGTGTTTCTGAGAGAAATGTATAAATGACATAAGCATGGAAGGCACTGACAGATAATTGAAAGAAAAAGAAGTACTCAAATATTAGATGCATGTCGTTAATTCTGACTTGTGCAGCTGAAATGCTGTTTTCAGCTGCACACATGTCAGGTGGGTACGTGTGTCATCCGCAACCGGTGATAATGAAAGAGTTAAGACACCTCCTGTGCTTTGGGTGATGATTCAACCTGTACCATGGAGAGCATCCTCATTTTCAGAGTGCAACTTCACAGAGGGTAGTACTTGGCACACAAATCTCATATTTCGCTCTCTCTCTCTGTCCCTTTGCGTTTCACACCACATACACACTATACATATACGCACAATGTCAAGGTGAGTGAGTGAAGCACTTTCATGCATCATTAGAGCAATGATAACAGCTCAGTCATAAAGAGGAGATGCCTGATTGGCCTGAAAATTACTTCTAAAATACACTAGCTTCAGTAGATTATTATTGGGGATATGGCCCATAGGGGTGTGTGTGTGTGTGTGTGTGTGTGTGTGTGTGTGTGTGTGTGTGTGTGTGTGTGTGTGTGTGTGTGTGTGTGTGTGTGTGTGTGTGTGTGTGTGTGTGTGTGTGTTTCTGTGTGTGTGTGTAAGCCTATTTGGGACCTGTTGAAGAAAGAATGGAAGTGTGAGCCCATCAGATTGTCAAATGGGAATTGAAAGGGCTGTGTTTGAACTACGTTCAGTTGCAAAGTTACAGGAGCTTGATAAATGGCTCTCAGGAGCCATGTCTCCACCACAGGGCCCAACAGAGGTAGGAAAAGGCTCAGAGATAACTTTTTTTTTTGCGCTTTTTGATGCCAAATAGATGTTTGCAGCCATGCTATTTCAAATAAATATTCTAAAGAAATCAGGAATCAGGAACAGCTATTTGTCATTTCATTCCATGCACCTGCGCACATGAAATGAAGCAAAATATCAGTTCCCCCCAGCCCACAGCAGTGCAACCCAAAGACAAAAACACATCCAAACTACAAGAACACATACATCCAACTTACAAAAAACTACAAAAACACACACACACACACACATATATATATATATATATATATATGTGTGTGTGTGTGTGTGTGTGTGTGTGTGTGTGTGTGTGTGTATATATATATACACACATAAAATATTCACTGTCCAAGAGAGCGTATGTCGGAACTGCTGGTCTGCATAGGCTAGCAGTTAGCTTAGCCTGTGCCACTTCCGTGTCCTTTAGACTGCCCTCGGTGTTTCCTCCTCAGGCACAGCTCCAGGCAAGGCTGCGGTCCCTGGGCCCATCGGCCGCAGCAGACCAGGCTCCCCCAGCTGATCCAACGCCAGCTCTCCCAACCGGACACCCTCGACACACCACTCCACACGACGACACCAAAAACACAGTCAATGCTAGGTGAGGCCGCTGCCAGACCCCGCCTCGGTGTTATTGGAACTGTCGGTCTGCATGGGCTAGCAGTTAGCTTAGCCTGTCCTGCTTCTGCGTCCTGTCAGACTGCCCTTCGTGTTTCCTCATTGGTCTCAGGTCTAGGCACGGCCACGGTCCCTAGGCCCACAGGACGCAGCAGACCGAGCTCTCCCAGCTGATCCAGCACCAGCTCTCCCAGCCATCAAATGAAGACACAAACTTAGACGCAGATGTGGACAAAGATTGCATGGATGGTACTGGGTGAGGCCGCTGCGAATGTAAGTTCGCGCCACCATCTTTCCCAAAAAAAGCCTTTACAAGTTTATATGACAAATGTGTGAAGAGTTTTGTTAAAAGATCAAATGTCTGCCATTTTGACACCTACTTCTTAAAAGTGAAAACAAATGTAAATAGAAAATGTAAAATAAAATTAAGATAACAATTAACCTATATTCTAACTAGTGCTGAGCAAAAAAACTCTCCCAGCGAATTGGGTCTACCTCTCATTCAGACCAGTGACCCGCCTCTGTATTAATCCCAGACAGCAAAATTGCTGTGGCCTGGACCCGTCCCACACCGACACTTTCATTCGGCCCGCATACTGTGTGGAATGATGGCACGTGGGTGGTCCGCTCCTGTTTGCCAGATCTGGGCCAGAACCAAGCCATAGCAATGCCAGATGTGCCACATAGTATTTGCCAAAGGTGGCTCATATTTGTTTTGTGATATTTGGGTCATATTCTCCATTTACCACATGGGCCATGTCAGGGTCACATCCAGATTACATGTTGCCGAGAGCGCCGCATCTTTGCCACAAAAAAAAGGCCCACGTTTGATTTGGCATATTTGGGCCATATTTGCTATTATACATGTGGGCCACTTCAGGCTCACATCCTTTTTGTCAGGGCCAGAAGAAGGCCAACAGTGTCGCATCATTGCCTGAAGTGGCCCACATCCGGATGCTATCTGGGATTCATATTTGAAGTCAGTTTGTATACTTACATACAAACAGATTTAGAGGTGGTATTTCAGTGCTCCTTGTTATCAGCAGCCCATGGGGAAAAAATCCATTGAGCCATCCATCCATCCCTGGTTTTTACTCTTCTCTTTGAGGATTAAACAGAGCGATTTGACCAAACTAGGCTAAATATGGTGCAGAGGTCTGTAAGACACAGACCATTAATTTGCTCCCAAACATCTTTTTACCTTTCTTATGTTGGCCCTCGAGTGATTACAGACTGTGAAATAGCAGCGGGGCGGGCATAAAATGATATGTCGTATAAATATTCCAGGGCTACATGTGAGATCATCACAGGGCCATCACCCCTTTACTGTTGCTGGCTTATGTCAGGGAATAAGACACTGTCTCTCTAAGACTCGAGAGCCATTTACATAATACAGCTTACCATCCACCCTAACTCCTCATCCACCAACTAAACCTTGTCGGTCTGTTCCCTCCCCTGCAGTCTGTCATTTACGGTTCACCAGGACTAACCTGATGTTGCCTGGCGCTTTTATATCAGCTCAAAAGTGTGCGAGTATACAGTAAAGACACACACATCCACGCATACTCGCTCACACACACTTTTTTATTTCACTTGTGCACTCGCCTGTCCTTTGTCGCCCTGCACAGCACTTTGTGTCAAACCCGTTTGTTAAAAGCACTTTGCAAATAAATTTGACTTGACTTGCTCTGACTTGTTTTTTTCTACTTCACTGAGCTTTCGAGTAAATATATTGTTTGCAGGTTGTTGTCTAGTGTAATTTGCGAGTTAGCAGACTTTATTTTTCAGAAGCTGTAAGGCTGCACTGTTCCAAACCCATTGAGCCGTCACACTTTAAGAGCAGTGTTTCAGATAGTCCACAGTTTGATAAAAAAAAAGGGAACTGATAAATAAATTGCTTTCTTCATGTTGCGGTTTTTAAACATGCACACACACACACACACACACACACACACACACACACACACACACACACACACACACACACACACACACACGCACACACACACACACACACACAGACAGAAATAATTTCACCGCAGTCTGTGTCATTTGTCTGGTACAGAAATAGTCCTCTGTGCGATGGCAATGGAACATCAAGTTCCATCAAATCAGTGAGCCCAGCACCATTATAAGAGACACTCCTCTTAATGTACGATTGTATTACCGTCAAGAGGGGGCACATTATATTTGATTATCCGGACATGTTATTTGTGTCCCCTACAAACTTTTGCTGTTCTTAACTGATACAAAGTGTTTTACTGAGTGCAGCACCATCCCGTCCCGGTATGTGCAAACTTATTTAGCTCTCAATAAAGATGAACTCGATCTTGAACAGTACTGAATGTCCAATGCTGCCATGGGAAATTTTTAAAAGAAAAATTCAATCTAGGAGCACCTGACAAATGCTTGTGGGAAGCAACTACTGAAAGTGCTCTGCACAGCAAGAGCCAAAAACATACTAAACTTTCATGGGGCACACAATAACAGCGTCAGCAACACATCTTTTGTTCTTAAAAATAATGTTGTGGGAAGTTATTAACGCAAAGAGTGGTTCCCATTGGACATGCAGCATTAGATAATCTTCTACAACTGTGCTGCATGTTGATCATCTTGCAATAACAGTGCTGGAGAAATCCAGTCTGAATAACTGAAAGAAAGAAAGGTTTCCTGGGGTTAAGTATTGGTGCCCCCCCCCCACACACACACACAGACACAATGCTCTCAAAGGGTATGTAAGTTTAGTTTTAAAGAGGCCATATCATGCTCATTCCAGCTCTATATTTTTATTCTGGGGCTCCACTAGAATAGCTTTGCACGATTCACAGTTTAAAAAAAAATAAAATCCTTATTTATCTTATACTGGCCATTTTGCAGCCCCTCAGTTGATCCTCTGTCTGAAACGGGCTGTTTGGCCTATCCCCCCTCCTTAAAAGCCCATTTTTTTTCTGATTGGCCGATTTCCAGAAGCCTACCAGAAGTTTTATTGGAAGTTGTGCTTGTTTATCGAACTCTTGTTTCCCTGTTGAGATGTTTCCCCCTAGCCAGGGTTCGATACAACACCGGAATGCTTGATTAATCTTAAACTAACCTCAGCCTAACCCTAACACTGCGCTCACACCGGCTGTCACCTGCAGAAAGCTTGTGGGCGTTGTAAACATAGTTTTGAGGGGGTGGGCTACAAATGTATTGAAAGGAGATGCATAATTTTAAAAAAAGTATATATGTTTATACTAATAAATGTTATAAATAAAGTAATATTATAAATATATATTACTCACTGCAACACTTGCCAATGCAGCAAAGGTACTGAAAGCATTCACAGTTGTGTTCAGACGTGTTATATTGACTTGTGTTGTGGACTGCCACATCTCTGGCCATCTCAGCAACAGCAACATATGCTTCCCTGTGGAAATCCATTATTGGGTGATAACTCTGACCAGTCTGACAAGTTTTTCTATCTAAACTATATAACTTTTAAAAAAAAGAAAGACAAATCAACCACATGTATGTTCATGCAATGTAGATTGGTAACTTCCCAGCAAAAAAAAACAAAAAACGACCCCAGCACGTCCCCTAAAGGTCTTCCCCCGAACATCCGGTAAATGTCCTTGTGTAGGGTTTTCATTACCTCACAGGGTTGTTATTGTGAGATGTTCAAAGAAGTCAACATCCCCGTGACGTCCCGGGGACGTCTAGAGGACTTTCCCCTACGTCTCTGTAATGTCCTTGTGATAACGTCCCCGTCTAGAAGACTTTTCCTCAAGCGTCCCTGTAATGTCTTCGGGACGTTTTTTGAACGTCTCACAATGACATCCCCGTGACGTCCCGGGGACATCATTGCGAGACGTTCAAAGAAGTCAACATCCCCGTGATGTCCCGGGGACGTCTAGAGGACTTTCCCCTAACGTCCCAGTAATGTCCTCGTGATAACGTCCCCGTCTAGAAGACTTTTCCCCAAGCGTCCCTGTAATGTCTTCGGGACGTTTTTTGAACATCTCGCAATGATGTCCCTGGGGATGTCATGGGGACGTCAGGAGGACTTTTCCCATAATAGCGCCCCCGTGATGTGATTTCGGGAACTTATAGGGACGTCCCGCAATAATGTCCCCGTGACGTAATGAAAACCCTACACATTGACATTTACCAGACGCTCAGAGAGGACCTTTAGGGGACATGCTGGGGACGTTTTTTGTTTGCTGGGGACGTCTAGAAGACTTTTCCCCAAATGTAATGCCCTCTGGACGTTTTTTGAACGTCCCGCAATAATCCCAAGGACATTACAGGGACATCCCGCAATAACGTCACGGGGACGTCAGGTGGACTTTTCCCTTAAGGTCCAGGGAGGTCCCGTAATAACGTCCCTGTGACCTAATCCACTGCTTCACCTGTGCCCCCATCCATAGGGTTAGTGGTTGTCTCAGGAAGGGCAGCCGACGTAAAATTTTGCCAAATCAATATGCGAATTGACAAGGCCATACCAGATCGGTCAAGGCTCCATACTGAATCAGTCAAGGCCCGGCTTAACAACGGCCGCCATTGGTGCTGTGCCGTCACAGGGTACCGATGGAAACTGTAAAATCCACTGTGGTGACCCCTGGGAAACGGGGAATAAGCCGAAAGAAGAAGAAGACCTAATGAAAACCCTACACAATGACATTTACCGGACGTTCGGAGAGGACCTTTAGGGGACGTGCTGGGGACGTTTTTTGTTTGCTGGGTTATTCTTTGCACTTTTGAATATATTGCAGCGAATTCAGGGGGCAGCCCGGGAACCACCACAGCCTGTGTCTCCCACACCGCGGGCGACAACGTTAACCAATCGACTAAAGGGTCCGACCCGTTGGCCAAGGGCTAACGTGTCGACTTATTCGTGTACGTTTCACAATCTTTAATCTTACATCAAGTCACACCCTACTACTACTACTACTACTACTACTTTGTCACACCAGCCACCTGCATGTCTTCCCTCACCAAATCCATTAACCTCCTCTTTGGCCTTTCCAATTCCTCTTCCCTGGCAGCTCCATATTCAGTATCCTTCCCCCAATATAACCAGCATCTCTCCTCCACACATGTCCAAGCCATCTCAAATTTGCCTCTCTTGCTTTGTCTCCAAACCGTCCAACCTGAGCGGTCCCTCTAATATAATCGTTCCTAATCCTGTCCTTCTTCGTTACTCCCAGTGAAAATCTTATTATCTTCAACTCTGCCACCTCCAGCTCCGCCTCCTGTCTTTTCGTCAGTGCCACTGTCTCCAAACCATAGCTGGTCTCACAACCATCTTGTAAACCTTCCCTTTAACTCTTGCTGGTACCCTTCTGTTGCAAATCACTCCTGACACTCTTCTCCACCCACTCCACCCTGCCTGCACTCTCTTCTTCACCTCTCTCCTGCACTCCCCATTACTTTGGACAGTTGACCCCAAGTATTTAAACTCAAATGCCTTCGTCACCTCCACTCCTTGCATCCTGACCATTCCATTGCCCTCCCTCTCATTCATGCATAGGTATTCCGTCTTGCTCCTACTGACTTTCATTCCTCTTCTCTTCAGTGCATACCTCCACCTCTCCAGGCTCTCCTCAACCTGCACCCTACTCTCGCTACAGATCACAACGTCCTCCGCCAACATCATCGTCCATAGAGACTCCTGCCTGATCTTGTCTGTCAACCTGTCCATCACCATTGTAAACAAGAAAGGGCTCAGAGCCGATACTTGATGTAATCCCACCTCCACCTTGAACCCATCTGTCATTCCAACCACACACCTCACCATTGTCACACTTCCCTCATACATATCCTGCACCACTCCTACATACTTCTCTGCAGCTCCTGACTTCCTTATACAATACCACACCTCCTCTCTCGGCACCCTGTCATATGCTTTCTCTAAATCTACAAAGACACAATGCAACTCTTTCTGGCCTTCTCTATACTTCTCGATCAACATTCTCAAAGCAAACATCACATCTGTGGTGCTCTTTCCTGGCATAAAACCATACTGCTGCTTGCTGATCATCACCTCTCCTCATAACCTAGCTTCTATTACTCTTTCCCGAATCTTCATGCTGTGGCTGATCAACTTTATACCTCTGTAGTTGTTACAGTTCTGCACATCGCCCTTGTTCTTGAAAATCGGTACCAGTACGCTTCTTCTCCACTCCTCAGGCATCCTCTCACTTTCCAAGACTGTGTTAAACAATCTAGTTAAAAACTCCACTGCCATCTCTCCTAAACATCTCCATGCCTCCACAGGTATGTCATCAGGACCAACTGCCTTTCCACTCTTCATCCTCTTCATAGCTGCCCTCACTTCCTCCTTGTTAATCCACTGAACTTCCTGATTCACTATCCCTACATCATCCAACCTTCTCTCTCTCTCATTTTCTTCATTAATCAGCCCCTCAAAGTATTCCTTCCACCTTCTTAGCACACTCTCCTCGCTTGTCAGCACATTTTCATCTCTATCCTTGATCGCCCTAACTTGCTGCACATCCTTTGCAGCTCGGTCCCTCTGTCTAGCCAATCGGTACAAGTCCTTTTCTCCTTCCTTAGTGTCTAACCTGTCATCTAACTCACCATAAGCCTTTTCCTTTGTCTTTGCCACCTCTCTCTTTGCTTTACGCTGCATCTACTTGTACTCCTGTCTAGTTTCTTCATCTCTCTGACTATCCCACTTCTTCTTTGCCAACCTTTTCCTCTGTATACTTTGCTGTACTTCCTCATTCCACCACCAAGTCTCATTGTCTTCCTTCCTCTGTCCTGATGACACACCAAGTACCTTCCTAGCTGTCTCCCTCACTATTTCTGCAGTGGTTGCCCAGCCATCTGGCAACTCTTCACTACCACCCAGTGCCTGTCATAACTCCTGCCTGAACTCCACACAACAGTCTTCCTTCTTCAACTTCCACCATTTGATCTCTGGCTGTGTCTTCACTCGCTTCCTCTTCTTGATCTCCAAAGTCATCCTACAGACCACCATCCGATGCTGCCTAGCTACGTTCTCCCCTGTCACCACCTTGCAGTCCCCATCCCTTTTAGATGGCGCCTTCTACATAAGATATAGTCCACCTGTGTGCACTTTCCTCCACTCTTGTATGTCACCCTGTGTTCCTCCCTCTTCTTGAAATCTGTATTCACCACAGCCATTTCCATCCTTTTCGCAAAATCGACCACCATCTGTCCTTCCACATTTCTCTCCTTGACTCCATACCTCCTCATTACCTCTGTTCCCTTCACCAACATGTCCATTGAAGTCCGCTCTAATCACCACTCTCTCCTCCTTGGGTACCCTCTCCACCACGTCATCCAACTCACTCCAGAATTCTTCTTTTTTGCCCATCTCACACCCAACTTGCGGGGCATATGCGCTGATAACATTCAGCAATACACCTTAAATTTCTAGCTTCATACTCATCACTCTGTCTGACACTCTCTTCACCTCCAGCACGCTCTTGACATACTCTTCCTTCAGAATTACCCCTACCCCATTTCTCCTCCCATTCGCACCATGGTAGAAGAGTTTGAACCCACCTCCGATACTCCTGGCCTTACTCCCCTTCCACCTGGTCTCTTGCACACACAGTATGCCTACCTTTCTTCTTTCCATCATGTCAGCCAGCTCTCTCCCTTTACCAGTCATAGTGCCAACATTCAAAGTTCCAACTCTCACCTCCACACGCCTACCCTTCCTCCTCTCTAGCTGCCTCTGGACATGCCTTCCCCCTCTCCTTCTCCTTCGCCCAACAGTAGCATAGTTTCCACCGGCACCCTGCTGGTTAACAGTACCGGTGGCGGTCGTTGGTAACCCGGGCCTCGACCGATCCAGTATGGAAATCTTATTTATGATCCGCATATTTGATTTGGCAAAGATTTTATGCCGGATGCCCTTCCTGACGCAACCCTCCCCATTTGTCCGGGCTTGGGACCGGCACTAAGAATGCACTGGCTTGTGCATCCTCAGTGGCTGGGTTATATCCAACATATATATATATATATATATATATATATATATATACACTACCGTTCAAAAGTTTGGGATCACCCAAACAATTTTGTGTTTTCCATGAAAAGTCACACTTATTCACCACCATATGTTGTGAAATGAATAGAAAATAGAGTCAAGACATTGACAAGGTTAGAAATAATGATTTGTATTTGAAATAAGATTTTTTTTACATCAAACTTTGCTTTCGTCAAAGAATCCTCCATTTGCAGCAATTACAGCATTGCAGACCTTTGGCATTCTAGCTGTTAATTTGTTGAGGTAATCTGGAGAAATTGCACCCCACGCTTCCAGAAGCAGCTCCCACAAGTTGGATTGGTTGGATGGGCACTTCTTTGAGCAGATTGAGTTTCTGGAGCATCACATTTGTGGGGTCAATTAAACGCTCAAAATGGCCAGAAAAAGAGAACTTTCATCTGAAACTCGACAGTCTATTCTTGTTCTTAGAAATGAAGGCTATTCCATGCGAGAAATTGCTAAGAAATTGAAGATTTCCTACACCGGTGTGTACTACTCCCTTCAGAGGACAGCACAAACAGGCTCTAACCAGAGTAGAAAAAGAAGTGGGAGGCCGCGTTGCCCAACTGAGCAAGAAGATAAGTACATTAGAGTCTCTAGTTTGAGAAACAGACGCCTCACAGGTCCCCAACTGGCATCTTCATTAAATAGTACCTGTTAGAGCCTGTTTGTGCTGTCCTCTGAAGGGAGTAGTACACACCGGTGTAGGAAATCTTCAATTTCTTAGCAATTTCTCGCATGGAATAGCCTTCATTTCTAAGAACAAGAATAGACTGTCGAGTTTCAGATGAAAGTTCTCTTTTTCTGGCCATTTTGAGCGTTTAATTGACCCCACAAATGTGATGCTCCAGAAACTCAATCTGCTCAAAGAAGTGCCCATCCAACCAATCCAACTTGTGGGAGCTGCTTCTGGAAGCGTGGGGTGCAATTTCTCCAGATTACCTCAACAAATTAACAGCTAGAATGCCAAAGGTCTGCAATGCTGTAATTGCTGCAAATGGAGGATTCTTTGACGAAAGCAAAGTTTGATGTAAAAAAAATCTTATTTCAAATACAAATCATTATTTCTAACCTTGTCAATGTCTTGACTCTATTTTCTATTCATTTCACAACATATGGTGGTGAATAAGTGTGACTTTTCATGGAAAACACGAAATTGTTTGGGTGATCCCAAACTTTTGAACGGTAGTGTATATATATATATATATATAAAAGTTCATTGTCCAAGAGAGCAAACGCCAGCCTGGATGACTATCCATCAATCAGTCAATCAGATTTTTTTTGTATAGCACTTTTCATACAAACAAGTGTAACACAAAGTGCTTCACACAACAAAACAATAAAAATCCCCCCCCCCCCACACACACACACACAAAAGTAAAAGTACCGGCAAATTTTATAAAAGTACAGACAAGTTTAAAACTAAGTTAGTAAAATAGATAAAAGTGCCATAAACATTGATTAATTAAAAGTAACAAGAGAGCAGAATATATAAAAATAGCAAAATATATAAAACACACACACACACACACACACACACACACACACACACACACACACACACACACACACACACAAACTATGAATTTAGCTGTAGGCTGTTTTAAAAAGTAAGGTTTTCATCCTGCTTTAAAATGTGTCCAGCGTGGGGGCCTTTCTCAGGTCCTCAGGCAGGGCGTTCCATCTCCTTGGGGCATAAATAGAAAATGCAGCTTCCCCTGCTCTAGAACTAACATGAGGGGTAGTTGAAAGACCACTGCCATTGGACCTGAGAGTTCCTGCTGGTTTGTAAAGAATTAACATGTCTTTTATATAGTGTGGTGCAAGGCCATTTAGTGCTTTCTATACAATTAAAAGAATTTTAAAATCAATTCTAGTTTTGACGGGGAGCCAATGCAGAGATCTAAGAACGGGTGCAATGTGCGCATACTTTCTAGTTCTAGTGAGAACACGTGCTGCTGCATCTATCGGAACTGACGGTCTGCATGGGCTAGCAGTTAGCTTAGCCTGCCCTGCTTCCGCATCCTGTCAGACCGCCCTTGGTGTTTCCTCTTCGGGCGCGGCTCCGGGCAGAGCTGTGGTGCCTGGGCCCACTGGACGCAGCAGACCAGACTCCCCCAGCCGATCCAATGCCAGCTCTCCCAGCCAGACACCCTTGACACACCTCCCCGCACTCCACATGACGACACCAAAAACACAGTCAACGCCAGGCAAGGCCACCGCCAGACTGCCCTCGGTGTTATCGGAACTGCAGGTCTGCATAGGCTAGCAGTTCGCTTAACCTGCCCTGCTTCCGTATCCTGTCAGACCGCCTTCGGTGTTTCAGTTCTCCCAGCCATCAGACGAAGACACAAACCCAGACGCAGATGAGGACAAAGACACTGCCTGGACGGCACTGGGTGAGGCCCCTGCAAATGTAAGTTCTGTTTACTTAACTGCTTTTGGTGTTATGATAATTATTGTTGCTTATTACTTGAAAAAAATTGTGTTTGGGTGATAGTGACATTTATCCTCGGCGGTTATAAAAATAATGCCACGATTTTGAGCGGATATGGTTGAAATAAAGGCATATATCTGCTCAGTGCGCGGCTGTATTGTTTTAGCCTCACTTTATATGCCCATTGTCTGCACTGAAACTGTATTCACAAGCCATTTGGTCCGATTATCAATACAAGACAAACATTTGAGTAATATAATGTCACTTATAGCTTGCGCTTCTGACTGGCCCTTTACAGATGTAAGAGCCCCCCTTCTTTTAGCACTAGCTTAGCCAAAAATCCAGCTTCATATTAGGCTTTGTTGAGGAAAGAGTCCCTTGAAGTGGCGTGAACAAACAACGCATTGGCATATGGCTGTTGTTGGCCAGAAAAAAGAATCTCTTTCCAACATGGTCTGGTGCTTTCTTTAGGAAAGGCAAGAAAATCAAAAATCTAGCATTGAACTGTGCCCGGTTCAGGATGTAGTCATCGGTAAAATGAAGGGGGACACAATAAAGGTTGTGGTTGTACTACTGAGCAATAGTGGTAAAAACACTGATTATACGCTGATTCTGCATTTCGTCTTACTTTGGAAGTCCATACAAAGGGAATTTGCCTTCACACCGAAGAAAATAGCGTCTTCTCAACTCTACGATGCACACTAACCAAACTCTTCCCGGCCTCTGCTAGACCTAACTTTGTTTAAGGGCAGACCAAACTAGCGAATAGGCAGGCATTATGAAAATGTTTTACATAGTGATGTAGATAAGTAATGGAAAAAAATGTTGGACTATAAACGAGGCATTTCAAGCAGTGTTTTCTGTCCGAAAGAATAACTCCCCTTGGCTGGGACTTTGGGCTTTGTAACTGCAGACATTTTACATGCACCTCCCAGCTATATAAGACACTAAACTAAAGGAAAGGGAAATACCCCCCCCCCCCCCAAAAAAAACCTGTCGGGCCTCTTTAAGCAATCCAGAAGCAATTTTTTTGTGCTATGAATTCTCGGCACGGTGGCGCAGTGGTTGGCACGGTTGCCTCACAGCAAGAAGGTCTTGGGTTCGAGCCCCAGGGTAGTCCAACCTTGGGGATCGTCCCGGGTCATCCTCTGTGTGGAGTTTGCATGTTCTCCCTGTGTCTGCGTGGGTTTCCTCCGGGGGCTCCGGTTTCCTCCCACAGTCCAAAGACATGTAGGTCAGGTGAATCCGCCATACTAACTTGTTCCTAGATATGAATATGTGTGTGTGTATGTCGGCCCTGTGATGGTCTGGCGGCCTGTCCAGGGTGTCTCCCTGCTTGCCAGCCAATGACTGTTCGGATAGGCTCCAGCATCCCCGCGACCCTGAGAGCAGGATAAGTGGTTCGGATAATGGATGGAAAACGAAATGGATGGATAGAAATCTCGATATGATTTTGGTTGAAGCTTGAGGCTAGGATAAGACAAGTTGGTCATCATCATCATCGGCAGTCACTCGGGGTTGAGTATGACTGTCCTCCCTCTGGGTCCCTCTGGGTCTTCAGGTGGGTGTAGAGGGCCGATCCTGGAGCCGCATAATGGGAGGATGCCTGCATGTGGCAGCTTTTTACGTGGAGAGGCTGATGCATCTGCAGCCACCACTTGGTCCTTGGCAAGGGGTGGCCAGAGTCCAATGGCATGGAGAACGAAGACAATTGGGGACCACCCTCTTTTGAAGCCTTCATCTGCCTTCACTATCATTGTGACCTGGAGACATCTTCCGCCATTTCCACCGTTGAGTTCTTTGTTGGAGTGCGCTTTGTCTGGAACCCTCCCCCCCTTGATCTATCTGCCTTGGGTGACCCTACCAGGAGCCAAGCTCTGGACGGCATAACTCTTGGGATCATTGGTACATGCAAGCTTCTCCACCATGGATGGCATGGTGGCGATCCAGGAGAAGGAGACAAGACAAGTTGGTATCCATCTAAAAACAAGATTAATATGAGCTGACTTGAGTCAAAAGAATTGAGTCCCCTATGCTCCACGGTAAGTGGAATTCAAGATTTTTTGTTGTTTTTTTTGGAACCACATTTGAGGAACATCAAGACTAAATTGCCTGCTACCCTTTGTAAGCTGTCATCACATAAAGCAAATTCACAGGGAATGTGAAATAAGATAATTAGGCTTGGCAACTGGCTACTGAATGTAGTCATCTGGTAAGAAGACCCACATGTTAAAGCAGCCAAATCACTAGGAGTGCACACGGCACAAACTAAATGGCCATCATCTGAAGAAAGACACAAACATTCTGATGAATGCTCCTACTGCCCATCTCCTTCCATTGCAACCCCTCCTGGGATAGTATCAAGGTAAGGCACCAACACACTCGCCCACTCATTACTGCAGTAGTGCTTTAACTGGTGATGTTTCGCAATCCGCTGGTATTCGCCGGGTATATTTACCATATACAACATATAGATGGTACATACATGCTCCATGGACTAATAGGGGAAGACTGCAGGCTTTTGCAGTGCCCTCATGCAACCTCGTTTGTTTTCTATGAACAACCGAGGTTGTGTGCATCATAAATCTATGCAATTTATGATGAGTCCATGACACATTATAAATTGCTTACATGTGCCGTCAAAACCATTTGTGGTGACACACTGGATTGTCCTGAGTCAGCCTCTTCCGAGCTGTGAGTGGCATTCATGAGGGCCTGCTGATCGACAGGGATGAGGGGTCCACGTCAGCTGGGCTCGTCGCCACGGCAACCCTCTATCGCAAAAACCTTCCCGCAACAGCTGTTGTGATCTCGTGTGATTAAGCATGTGTTTAGTCATCCTGAGTCCTCAGTCCCAACAAAGGGAGGGGGAGGAAAAAGAGGGCAAGGATAGGGAGGAAGAGGAGGGGCGGGGGAGGGGGGCGACAGAGAGTAGAGGGAGTAATGAGGAAAAAGAGAAGAAAAGAACGGAAAAGGAGAGAAAGAAAAATAGATGACAAGCCCAGAGGCTATATGAGGATTTATTACAAAGTCCACCCTCAGTGAGCAAATAAGAAACTGCAGTTCAAATAGAACGCTTGGCGTATCACCTCATATGCCGAAGGTACTTTCAATATTACATTCTATTGCTGAGTCGGGGCACTGGTGTAAAGCAAGTCACAAAGCAAATATGTGTCTGCATAAAAGTCAGTGGGGGGTCCAAGAGAGAGGTGGCATTGACGGCCCATAGTGAAAAGCCTTTCCGGAAAGGGTTATAGGGTGCGGCGCTGTAAAATCAGACCCCACCATTATACAGCTCCCTCTCTTTCCTTTCCGGCTCTCTCTCTCTGTATTCCTCAACTTTTCTCTTATTCTCTCTCTCATGCCGTCTCGCTCTATCTATGGCTCTTTGCAAGACTATCAATGGCACGGTTCATCTGCTGCAGTTAGTCATAAAAAAAGCTGAGTGTTTATTCAGATCCTGTCATCTCCCTTTTTATGTGGAACCATCATTCCGTATAATGAACCAGCAAAAACAAAATATACACGTTTGTGTTGAAGAAATGGCCCAGGAGCAATATAGTAGTGCTTGGTTTGCAAACTTTTCCTCTTGGATGGCTGCTATGTTGCTGACGAATCATGGGCAACGGTGTGAGCATAGATTTTTTCATTTTGACTTTATTGATGAATTTGGATACACGGAGACTGGCTAAAGGTTCTGCATATTGTGTCACACACACACACACACACACACACACACACACACACACACACACACACATTTTAAAGTTTTCTGTTTCTCTCTCTTTTCACATTTCCTCTTTCCCTCTGGCATCGCTTCCTTACATCATCCCTCCCTCTTTCCCTCATATCATCTTTTATCCTACTTTCTCACTCTCCCTCCCCGCCATCCTTCCCACCATCCCTCCTGCCTCCATTCCTCCTTTCGGCTGCCAGAAGGCCAGTGTTTGATAATGACATATCAATCTGTAATGTACTCTGGTCATGACTCACCCACAGATGGCTTGGAGAAATACAGCACCTCCATCCGTCCAACCCCCCCCCCACACACGCACACACATACAGTCCTTCCAGTGCCCCAGTTACCAATAAAGAACCATCCAAGGCTGTCAAACTTTGCTCTCTCCTGTGGTATGATATTGAAATTGGATAAATTTAGATGCTGTGGAGCAGGGTGCCAGGCTGGCGACACATCTTAGTCATAAATTGGAACTTGGGGCCACTGAGGCCCTTGATAAGTCATGATCAAATGTAGCCCTCCGAGAAAAAAAGCATAGTGACACCGGGAATGATAAAGGAAAGCATCAGTGTGCATCAAGGATACCATGTATCAGTATCTAAAGCCTGGCAAATCATCAACAACATGTACACATGCGTGTGTGTGTGTGTGTGTGTGTGTGTGTGTGTGTGTGTGTATTTGTGTATTTGTGTGTGTGTGTCTGTGTGTGTGTGTGAGCATGAACAGTACCATATGTGTGCAGGTATTTACACTAACCAACTGTGAAATCATAGGGCGGAACACCAGAACAGAAATCAAAATCTTTGGCAAAACAAAGGAACAAAGTATTGAACGAAATATTGAACAGAACGAACAGAATCTAGTTTTTAAATTATGTTTAAAACCTGTGTCTTATCAGTGAGTATATCATTTTACTCATTGCTGTCGTTTTGGAGATGTTGGACAGGGAACCCCCGTTAGACTCGGTTTTACAATGGCATCAAATGGGGGAACTGAACAACAGCATCTCCAGCAACAACAACCAAAGCCCTAGTGCCTCAGCTAGACTGTGTGTCCGTGAGTCTGTTGTGATGGTCGAGGTCATCGATGGTTACTGCTACCTACGGTAAATATAGCCTTTTCATTCCTGCACGTTGAACCAGGAAGTAGCTCAGCAATGCAGACCACCATTGATAATGTTGGATGTTTTAGGTCGCAACTTTTAACTTGCATTTCCGTTTTCACTTTCAAATACAAATACATGGTTTATATAACTGGACTAAGTTGGACTTGTTGGAACATGTCTCAATCTCGTGTTCAGTTGCTCTGTTAAAATCACAGATTTAAAGTTGACTCCAACTTTGGTCCCATGCTCAAAATCTTTTTTTTTGTACTATCTTATTATCCTAGGGTGCCTAACAACATCAGGCAAAGAGACTGCTGATGGAAACTAGCCTCTTAGCAAACTTGGGCACATATACATTTGTTTCGAATGTTGATTAATGTACATTGTCCCTTCCCAAATAAACATTTAAAATCTCCACAGTGAAGCTGGTGAGTAAAATTATATCATAACTGATATGCATGGTGGCAAAAACTACAACAATAAAACATCTGGGTAGCGTGGTGGTCTATTCCGTTGCCTACCAACACAGAAGGTCGGTTAAATCCCCATGTTACCTCCGGCTTGGTCGGGCATCCCTATAGACACAGTTGACCATGTCTGCGGGTGGGAAGATGGATGTGGGT
The DNA here is from genome assembly GCF_029633865.1 of Lampris incognitus. Lineage (NCBI taxonomy): Eukaryota > Metazoa > Chordata > Actinopteri > Lampriformes > Lampridae > Lampris > Lampris incognitus. Next base: position 18,623,463 of record NC_079213.1, on the reverse strand, counting down.
ATGTGTCCTAGTCGCTGCACTAGTGCCTCCTCTGGTCGGCCGGGGCGCCTATTAAGGGAGGAGGGGGAACTGGGGAGAATAGCATGATCCATGCGCTATGTCCCCCTGGTGAAATTCCTCACTGTCAGGTGAAAGTGAAAAGCGGCTGGCGACTCCACATGTATCTGAGGAGGCATGTGGTAGTCTGCAGCCCTCCCCGGATCGGCAGAGGGGGTGGAGCAGAGATCAGGATGGCTCAGAAGAGTGGGGTAATTGGCTGGATACAATTAGGGAGAAAGGGGTGAGGGGGAGATAGGAAAATAAAAAAGTCAGTTGTAAAAAAAGGGAAAGGTTGCCATGCAGCTCTGTTGAAACACAACCCTCCTGTCTCCTTCATTAAAACAGACAACTGCTAATGGTCATCTGCTCTCTGTCGCTTCTGATGAGGTTGAGGCGGATGCTCGGTGCAGGGTTTCAATTGTATGATAACTACTCCACAATGCCTGAAGATCGGGGTGTCCTGGTAGCTAAAGTGAATCAAAGCCCACGGAATGTGGACTCGGGCCCACTCCTAATGATGGAGGTATGAGTGCAGCTCTGGTGTTTGCTGCACATCCTCCTCTTTATCTCCCTCCACCCTTCACTACTCATCTCTCTCTTGCGATCTCTGAAGGCTTGAGCTGACAAAAGTTACAATGAAATATAAGCCCAAAGATTCTTTAATTGCCTGTAGCCGGGGTTCACTTTATGGGAGTTCTAGCAAATGCAGCAATAAGATGTAATTTCCTGTTAAGTGATATAAAAAAAAGCATATATCCAAATTAGTTTAATAATCTTAACGCAGAACTTGTATGGTGTTAGTGTAATATAGTTGCAGTTTTTCAGTTCTTGCATGTGTATTTCTTCCCATACACCTCTGCCCTGTATCTATACCTACTCATTGTCAAACTTTTTCCATGAGGAATTTGCAGACCGATCCATTGCATGTTTACCAATGTGATGGCTATCAACAACTCAGTCCACTGTCGGTGGATGTTGCCAGTCGTTGTAATGCTGCAGCCTGAGGTTGAGGAGTGGATAACCGACGGGAGAGGGTGCAGGTCAGTACAGTATGCAACATGAATCCGTTCAGGGCATTAGCTTGAGGTACCATCTTCTCATCTGAAGAGGGTGATTCTTAAAAGCAGATAACAGACATTGGTTGAACAAAAACTGATGTCTGCTTTCATAAAATCATTGCTAGCACAATATTCATCGAAATCATGTTTTGTCTTATAAGGTTAGTTGGTAACATGAGTCCATGTTTGGGAAATTGGTAACTGGTATTGTTGTAGGTTTTTATTTTAAAATTTGGTATTTTTTTGGTATTTATTTTAGTTTACATTTTCATTTAGCAGACACTTTTATCCGAAGTGGCGTACATCTGAGAGTTAATACAACACAAGCAAGGATCTAGTCAGGAGGCGACAACGCAAGTAAGTGCCAAAAAACTAGGTTCAAGTCTGATAGTTGTCAATGGGGAGTGCACAAAGGCAATGCATAGGGTGCATAGAAGCGATTTTTATAATAAAACTTGTCTTAAATAGGGGCGTCCAGGTGGCGTAGCAGTCTATTCCGTTGCCTACCAACACGGGGATCACCGGTTCGAATCCCCGTGTTACCTCCAGATTGGTTGGGTGTCTTTACAGACACAGTTGGCGGTGTCTGCGGGTGGGAAGCCAGATGTGGATATGTGTCCTTGTCGCTGCACTAGTGCCTCCTCTGGTTGGTTGGGACGCCTGTTCGGGGGGGGGGGAATAGCGTGATCCTCCCACGCGCTACATCCCCCTGGCGAAACTCCTCACTGTCAGGTGAAAAGAAACAGCTGGCGACTCCGAATGTATCGGAGGAATCATGGTGGTAGTCTGCAGCCCTCCCTGAATTGGGAGAAGGGGTGGAGCAGAGACCGGGACGGCTCGGAAGAGTGGGGTAATTGGCTGGATGCCGGGGGGGATCCAAAAAAAAAATCTGACGTTTCCCTTTTGGCAAAAGTTTGAACTGATTAAGCAAGATATTATATTTACTTATGATGAACTACACCTACCTGTATGTTCAGCAACATCATCTCTTTAATGCTGAATGCAGACTCAAGACAGAGTTCATAAATCCTGAGTCTGATGAGATCCAGGTAGGGATTACAGCATGATTAAACAGTTATATGGAGGTAATGACAATGAGGCATTTTGGAAATGATTAATTTATTAATTTTGTCTTTCACTTCAACAGATTGTGGGAGGCCAGGCATGAAGGCATCCACAACGAGTGGCGTTAGAGGGAAACAGCCCGGTAGGAGTTTGATCCTTGGTCCAATTGCCATACTTGATGATACATCTTCATTCAGGGGGAGGACAGGGAACCTTGATTTGCTCATCAGGTGGCGCACCAAGACTCTGTCGATTACGGCGATGCTGCATGCTGAGCCGCACATCAAACAAGCGTACTATTATTGCCGTTGCCACGCTGTATCAGTCTCATTAATCAAATTTACCTGAAGTGATACTGGCCCACACTTCACACTCAAGATCACTAAGTTTCCCGCTACAAATTGTAAGTCAGCTAAAGCCCTCCAAGGGAGAGTGCTCAGTGAAAGTATTTTGCATATTTGATCTCTCTCTCTCTCTCTCTCTCTCTCTCTCTCTCTCTCTCTCTCTCTCTCTCTCTCTCTCTCTCTCTCTCTCTCTCTCTCTCTCTCTCTCTCTCTCTCTCTCTCTCTCTCTCTCTCTCTCTCTCTCTCTCTCTCTCTCTTGCATGCACATGTCTCTGCTGTCCCATCAAGGATTTACACAACTCCATTTGTTGATGATTTACATTAAGTAGTCTTCATTACTCTAAAAGCTGGGTGAGGGAGGGAGGGAGAGAGAGAGAGAGAGAGAATGAGGCAGAAATGTACCAGAGACTATCAGCCGTCTGCCTCAGCATGCAGAAGGCTGCATTAAGTTGGGCTCGGGGCGAGCACTCTGCAGTGTTTTCGACTCGCTGGACCTGTCTCCAGCACGGCAGTCTAACAAATGACTCCCCGTCTGGGCAAGCAAGACCTCTTAGCTCTGACAGCCTGAAATCCCCATCATGACTGCGGAGCTTTACTTTAGCTTTGGGGATGATGTGGGCCATAACATTGGAGGCTTTCCCAGGCTTCACTATCACGGTGATGTTCTCAATTGGGGCATTTGTACTGAGCACAGCTCCAGTGTGTCAAGAGTGTTTGTTGTCACGCCGGTAAAGCTCATATATTTTACGGCAAAACAGAGAGGTTTCACAGAGGGCACAGCCTGACTACGCTAATTGGCAGATGCCCGTTTGTTTGCTTGTTCTGGAAGTGTCTGTGCATTTCAGTAAAGAGGGTGATAATAGCAGTGAATACAAACGTAAGGGGAAAACAGAAAGAGGGAGAGCGAGCACAGCTCAAAGAAGAGTAGTGGGCCGCGGATGTGGGTTGAAACAAAAGCTTGTGTCACAGTCTTTTCTGTCTGTTGACTGAGATAAGCATGGCTGTTTAGGTGGAAGCAGTCAGAGCAACACATGTGAAGAGAGTCTGGACATGAAGAATACAGCAATTCCGTCATCCCAGTCGCACAAAACATTTGTAGACAACTTATTTGCATGTTCTCAAATTATGCTGATTGTTACAGTTTTTTCACATGCCCATCCACTTGTCTGTTGGGCTCAGATGTAACTTCGGCACTTCATGAAAAGAATGCATCTTGCCTGGCGAGACTACACGTCAACGTTCAAATTAGATTCTGTCACATGCATGAGATGCATGTCAACATACACTGATCAGCCAGAAGATAAAACCAGCTGCCCTAGTGTTGTGTAGGTTAGGAGGGCTGGGCGATATGGACCAAAATTATATCTCGGTATTTTTAGGCTGAATGGCGATGCACGATATATATCTCGGTATTTTTTACGAAGTGGGCTAAGTGTTCAGTTGTAGGGCGTCCGGGTAGCATAGCGGTCTATTCTGTTGCCTACCAACACAGGGCTCGCCAGTTCGAATCCCCGTGTTACCTCCTGCTTGATCGGACGTCCCTACAGACACAATTGGCCGTGTCTGCGGGTGGGAAGTCAGGTGTGGGTATGTATCCTGATCGCTGCACTAGCGCCTCTTCTGGTCAGTCGGGGCGCCTGTTCAGGGGGGAAGGGGAAGTTGGGGGGGTAGCGCGATCCATGCGCTACGTCCCCCTGGCGAAACTCCTCGCTGTCAGGTGAAAAGAAGCGGCTGGCGATTCCACATGTGTCGGAGGAGGCGTGTGGTAGTCTGCAGCCCTCCCCAGATCAGCAGAGGGGGTGGAGTAGCGACTGGGACGGCTCGGAAGAGTGGGGTAATTGGCTAAGTACGATTGGGGAGAAAAAGGGGGACAATCAAAGAAGAAAAAAAATGTTCAGTTGTAAGTCAAAGCCACGTGTGAGATGTCACAAGCACTTTTATTAAACAGATCGAACAGATCAAAAGAAAAGGCAAAGACCGGGTTTCCTTCCCTGTTTTAAAATATACTGCTGCACAATATATCAACATGTAAATGAAAAATGGTCTGAAATAAATAGGCTGTATTAAATAGAAATAGGCATATCTCTGTGAATGCAGACCGCATTCCAAAACGGTCATTATGACGGTTTTGGATTTTCAAAGTTTAATGACTTTTTGGGGGGGAAAAGATACAGACCTGCCGCCCCATGACTTCGCCTAAAATTGCATATATTTGCATTTAAAATGAGTTTCAGATCAATTGCACAAAAAGGTTTGATAAGCTCTACCTTAAACGACCATGAGCGGTCAAAATGGCCGCTTGTAATTTGCAAGTGATTGTGTGCGTCATGTCACTATGTATGACGTGTTTTGGTCGCATCATTTCCTTCGAGAACTTGACTGCTCTCTCCTAGAAAAACAAAAAACAAAACCCAGTATTCTCAAGTGCAGAGAAATAGTCTAAATTTGATTTCTGATTATTGCCAACATGTGTTGTTACAGACGCCATCCCAGGCGCGCCATGACTACCACCGAGGGGTTGCAGTATTTACAGGGGTTGAACAGCCCCATTTTAAATTGTTTGAAAAATAGTATTAAAAGTAGTTAAAATGTCAGTTTTGGGGTCAGTTAGTTTCTTAGCAGACATACTAACATATGTAATGCAATAACATCTCAACTGGGTATTTATCTTAACAGAATATAGAGTTTAAAAACCGTGGTGGTCAAAATGACCGCCCACGGTCGTTCTAGTAGTGTTTAAGTTCCGGTCATTGTTTGGGACTGTGTCAATATTTACTTTCAGTTCTTTTTTTTTATTTACATTTCACGTTTTATAGGCCTTGTTACGTTTGTTAGATTAGCAATATGTGCTTTCCGTTTTGGTTTTCTGGTAATATTTTCACTTTTTCAGGTTTGCTTTTCAAGTTCGGCCATGTCTCTCTGAAGTTGACATTGTTTAAAAATAGTATTATAGTTGTTAAAATGTTAATTTTGCTGTCAGTCGTTTCCTAACAGACATACTAACATATGCAATGCATTAATATCTCAATTGGGTATTTATCTTAACAGAAAATAGAGTTTAAAAACTGGCCGTCAATTTGACCGCCCATGGTCGTTTTAGGTAGGAGTGAAAGCCCGGTCGTTCTAGTGTTAAGAAATGGGTTATGTTTTTTAACACAACATCAACCTATATCGATATAACGGTATTGTCTCATCCTATATCTTGTTTGAAAATATATTCATATAACGTAATAAGTTGATGTACCGCCCGGCCCTGGTGTAGGTCTCCCGAAACAGCTCTGACCCGCAGAGGCATGGACTCCACGAGACCTCTGAAGGTGTCCTCTGGTGTCTTGCACCAAGACGTTGGCAGCAGATCCTTCCTGTAAGTTGTGAGGCAGAGCCTCCATGGATCGGGTTTGTTTTTCCAGCACATCCTTGCGATGCTTGATCGGATAGAGATCTGGGGAATTTGGAGGCTAAGGCAGCGATCAGGAACACACGAAATATCGTTGCCCACAGCAGTGCAACACAATGACAAAAACACATATCCAAAAACTACAATAACTTCCAGAGCACACATACTAACACATGTATCTAAACTAACACATATATCCAAACTAAAAAAAAAAATCCCTTTCCAAGGGAACGAATGCCAGCCAGGATGACTGTTGGAACTACCGGTCTGCATGGGCTAGCAGTGAGCTTAGCCTGCCCCGCTTCTATGTCCTGTCAGACCGCCCTCGGGGCTTCCTCCTTGGGCGCATCTTCAGGCAGGGGCCGTGGTCCTTCGGCCCACCAGACGCAGCAGACCAGGGTCCCCCAGCCGATCCAACACCAGCTCTCCCAGCCAGACACCCTCGACACACCTCCTCGCACTCCACACAATGACAACTACACACACACACACAGAAATATATATACACTAGAAGAACCCCGCTACAATGTAGCGGTTTGGTTATCCACCCGTCTAAATCTCCCTCCTCTTCATCCTGCCAGCTAACCGCCTTCCCCCTGCCCCTAAACCCCCCCCACTCCAACTCCCTCCCCCCAAATGCTCAGAATCATCTGAAATGCCGAGAAAAGTGGTTTACCCCCCCCACTCCAACTCCCTCCCCCCAAATGCTCAGAATCATCTGAAATGCCGAGAAAAGTGGTTTTTAGCCATTTTTAGAAAATGCATATTTTGCAATTTATGCATAATTTTAATTTTCTGGGATTTTTCCCTTACTCTCTGAGACAATACCTACCACCTCCAAAAAGAATTAGGATCATAAGTGCTTTAGTTTTCGGTCCCGCTATCTACACTAACTAACACACACACACACACACACTAACACCATACACACACACATTACGAAAATATGGGAGTTGATTTTAAATTTCTGCTATTTTTCTGGTCCTCTCTGGAACAATACCTACCACCTCCAAAAAAAATTAGGATCATAAGTGCACTCCCTCCCCCCAAATGCTCATAATCATCTGAAATGCCGAGAAAAGTGGTTTACCCCCCACTCCAACTCCCTCCCCCCAAATGCTCAGAATCATCTGAAATGCCGAGAAAAGTGGTTTTTAGCCATTTTTATAAAAATGCATATTTTGCATATTTATGCATAATTATGCATAATTTTAATTTGTTGAGATTTTTCCCGTACTCTCTGGAACAATACCTACCACCTCCAAAAAGAATTAGGATCATAAGTGCTTTAGTTTTCGGTCCCGCTATCTACACTAACTAACACACACACGCACTAACACCACACACACACACATTACGAAAATATATGAGTGAAGCGCCCCCCCCCCCCCGGAAACTGTCAGTGGTGTTGATGAAAGTGCTCAGCAAATGAGGAGCGGAATATTAAGATAGATGTAGGAAGAAAAAAACCAACTTTAATTCATAGCAGTATTAGCCTGTTTCGTGCATCGTGCACTCATCAGCTGCCAAGTTGGTTATATATGTATATATATATGCATGCATGTGTGAGTTTCCATCTTTGCCCATGCCCACCGTGAACAGCCATGTCAGTCACAGCTTTTTTAAGTTTCCTTTATTAATCCCCTTGCGGAAATTCATTTACTGCAAATGAACCCATCCTAGCTGGTATCTGTGTAGCTAGGAGCAGAGGGCAGCCGCCGTGCAGCACCCCGGGACCAACTCCAGTTCTTCTTGCCATGCCTCGGTCAGGGGCACAGATAGGAGTATTAACCCTAACATGCATGTCTTTTTGATGGTGGGGGAAACCGGAGCACCCGGAGAAAACCCACCGCAGACACGGGAGAACATGCAAACTCCACACAGAGGATGACCAGGGATGACCCCCCCCCCCCCCCCCAAGGTTGGACACCCCTGGGGTTGGAACCCAGCACCTTCTTGCTGTGAGGCAACAGTGCTATAACCACTGGGCCACTGTGCTGCCCATCTCGCTTTATACTTTCATTTACTGAAGTGCTGGCCCATGCCCCAACGTTTAAGTAGAGGAAATAACTCGGTGCACGCTGCCAGAGTTTAGCAGAACAAAGAACATTTGGGTAAAGTGTCACAGAGAAAAATCTGTTGGCTCTGCAGTGTAATACCACCAACAGCGACAAAGCTTGTAGCTCATAGGTCACAGCTGTTCCTTTTCTGAAGAGATAAAAAAGACAGAGAGCGTAGTACCCTAAAAGCTTTGTATTCGTTTTTTTTTTCTTTTCTCCTCTCAGAAGTGTAGAGATCACAGATGGTTAATTTCCAGAAAGTCTGAATAATGGTTTTGGACGGCATCTAGTGAGGGCGCGCTGGAGGCCACAGGTCCACCAAACTCAATTACCAAATGTTCCCAAAATGTCCTTTCGTCTGGCTATATAGGTAATGGAGATAGCTGCAGAGAACGGACGGAAAATGGCCACCAACCTTTCCGCTGGCTTTCTCCTTCATAATTTTCAGAGCGTGGAGGAATGGCAGGGAAAGGCAAAGGAATGGGTGGAAGTGAATGGGGTGTAGCACCTCGCTGCAGAGGAAATTAGCCTTGCACTTGTATTACATGCAGAAAAATACTGTGGCTAAGGTTGGTGGAGGAGAGTCGTAACACCCTACCTCAGAGTATTCTGCTCCAGTAAATTGAAAACAGAAAATTTGGCCCTTAAAAATGGAACGTTGCCACAGCCGCGATTTTAATCAAATACTCACTGCTCAAGGTTGACAAAGACAAGATTCGGTTTGCACGTTTAACGTGATGACAGGAGATGAGCCCGTGTTTTCCTCTCCTCTCCAGCGCTTGTCTTCTTGTACCTGTTTGATTTATTTTCCTTGGAGAAGCCATCATCATAATCATCAAATTGTCAATTTAGGGGAATCAGAGCAATGTTATTTTGGATCCATACCAGTAATGCATGTGGTGTGTGTGCGTGCATGTCTCTGTGTGCATCAGTTTGGGTTTGTGTCTGTTTGTGCTTATGCATCTTTGTGTGCAAACTTGTCTGTGTGCTTGGTTTTGTGAATATGTTTATATGTGTGTGTGTGTGTGTGTGTGTGTGTGTGTGTGTGTGTGTGTGTGTGTGTGTGTGTGTGTGTGTGTGTGTGTGTGTGTGTGTTGCCATCCATCAGAGTGTGTATCGTATGCATTTGTTCCTGGCAGGGCTGGCGTGTTGTCATGGAGCGGCGATGGCAGATTGCTTTGATGAGATTGAGGACACGGTGTGTCTCCTCAGCTGCACCTCAGCATGCAAATTAAGATCTCGGTTGCTTTGTTGCAAAACTCTGTATGTCCAATTTGCCGAAGGATTTTAAAAAGAAGATTTATTTTCTTCCCCTGCGAACTTCGATAAGACGCTGTCCTTTAAAAAGCCACTGTGACAGTGTTCAAGGACTCCATTGGAAGGATAGACTGAAAGAAGTGTTCTGGTACACCGTGTGTGGTTTATTGCTCAAAACCATCTGCAAAACAGTCAGATCTCAGTCCTTTATTACTCTTAAGTGTAGCAAAATTGCATCTGTCTCGTAATTTCAAACATAATTGGCAATTTGTTGCCCTGAGTTCACTTATATGTGGTCCAAGAGGTTATGGAGCCTCCAGGCATTCCTCCCTGCCTGCTTTAATACATGCACACACATTTTTTGATTATTTTTTTTTGGAGATACTTTATTAATCCCAGTAGGGAAATTACACTCTGCATTTAACCCATCCTAGCTGTGTAGCTAGGAGCAGTGAGCAGCCGCCGTCATAGGCCGAAATCCCGGGGCGGGGGGGACACGACCCCCCCATCCTGGGAAAAATATGATACCCCCCCCCCCAATATTTCGCCCCTGGTTACAGCACTACTTTTAGTGTCCTCTTCAGGAATTGCGCTTGAGAAAATGTCATGTAATTGTCCCCTCCAAAGTTGATATCAGGTTTTCACCCCTGGCCGCCGTGCAGCACCCAGAGACCAACTCCAGTTTGTCTCACCATGTCTTGGTCAGGGGCACAGACAGGAGTATTAACCCTAACATGCATGTCTTTTTGATGGTGGGGGAATCCAGAGCACCCGGAGAAAAGCCCACCACAGACGCGGGGAGAACATGCAAACTCTACACAGAGGATGACCCCCCCCCCAGGTTGGACAACCCCGGGGCTCGAACCCAGGACCTTCTTGCTGTGAGGCGACAGCGCTAACCACTGCACCACCCTGCCACTGCACATAGTAGGTTAAACATTATACTGTCAGCCATCACTTTTTTTTCCTCCAGATAGTGGATATCTTGCTTTAAAACAACACTCTTTCAGTGTACAAAAACTCCCATTTTGGCACTCCCCTCTTTTTCTCCTTTACCTCCCAGCAAGCTTTTGATTTTCCAGTTTGAATTTGGTTGAGGGCCCAATCCACAAATGCAGTAAGATGGCCCAATATTGAAACCGTTTTCTTATGCTTACACACACACACACACACACACACACACACACACACACACACACACACACACACACACACACACACACAATACCTCCGAGAGATGCGGGCGTACACAAAGAATCACAGTGAGTCAATTTGTCCATGAACCACCTTACAGTATGGCTCCACCTTTCACGGCGTAGAAGCAGCGTGGCATTACCTCCCACCGGGCTCCTGGGAAAAGGACTCGACAGTAGATGGATGGATTCGGTACAGCGGGGATCTGGTTTATAGGATGGCTGTCTACATGCAGGATGAAAATGTGGGTCAGTAACACATTAACGCCCTTTCATAATGTTGCATTTTCACGCCAAGCGCTCCAAATTATGACTCCCACTCTCCCATCACAACCATTTTTTGTTGCCAAGGTAATGAATCAGAGCGAGATGAAAGAGGAGAGATGAGAAAACAAGACCAACCAGAGAGCCTCGGCTTGGCAGAAAGAGTGAGATTTGCAACGGAGGCAAGTTCTCCATTGCGAGGGTAACCAAAGGTAAGGCGACGGTGAGCGCATCGATTGTCATCAGCGCCGGAAACGACACCTTTTGTTTTGTTTTGTTCAACTGTTCTCCGTACCCCCTCTGATCCTGCTCTCTCTCTCTATCTCTCAAGGTGCTTAAACGAAAATGTTTTTCTTTTTCTTTCGATATAAACGCCGTTTCTTTTTTTTTCTCTCATCATCATTGTCTGGCAGTGTCGCTATAAATCTCACCCACCACCCACCCCTTCACCCCACTCCACCCCATCCCATCTCCCACCCTTGTTTTTCTGTGGCATTGGGCTTGTTTATGTGCCGGGCTGTGCGCTGCACTCAAAAGAGAAGGAGGATCAGAGGAGGGAACAAGGGATGGAGAGGGAGATGGAAAAATTGAGGGGGGGGGGGGAAGAGGGAAGCGTGTGACGGAGAAACAGTATTTTGGAGGGCGAGGGTTTGTTGAGAGAGATGGAAGAGAGGGTTGGAGAGAGAGGGCAAGAAAGAGAGAGAGAGAAAAGATGGGGTGGAAGGAGAGGGGAAGGAGAGGGGGCATGCTGCAGTGTTCTGGCGGCTTTCCAAGGGCACTGTTACTTCCAGTGAACAAACAAAACACTGGTCTCAGCTAAATATAACATTTCCCTTCGTGTGCAAGTCTTCAGAGAGGTGGCGGAGGGGAGAGGGAGAGGGTAGATGGCAGGTGTGTGCGTGGGGGTGGGGGTGGGGTGTCGGGTGGTGGTTCTGTCACCGTGCCTTGACCTGAGCCCCAACACAAGAGGCCATCTGAAGCGGAGCGCGGCCGTCAATAACACCCAAATCCAGACCTAGCGGCTCTTATGTGTGATCCTCTCCCTTTCCTTTCTCTCCATATCGCTCTTTCTTTCTCTCTCTCTCTCTCTCTCACTGACAATACATCTCAACCTCTCCATCGGCTCTCTCACTCATTTGCAGACTTTGCCCACCTCCATCGTCCTGTCACTCCCCATCTCTATTTGCGGAAATGAGCAGAAGTTCTCCTCTTACGCTCCGTGTTACTTAATCATGAGTGGTAAAATGCACAAATGAATCCCCCGGGTCGCACACTCGAATGTTTTCCATCCTGTTTTCTCGCCCAGCTCCCTTTTCCTTCTACCCTCCCATCTCTGCTTTTCTCTCTCTCGCTCCCTCTCTCTCTCGCTATCTCTCTCCTTAACTATACTTTCTTATCGCCGTTTGTTCCCCCCCCCCTTTTTTTTTCTCCTTCTGCCACAAATATAAAGCTCGGAGATGAACTATGACTACAGCCGAGGGACATTAATAATTTACAGCGGAGCCGGCACAACAGGAGAATGGAAATTAAACATAGGTTTTAGCCCATGCATGAGAGGCAGCCAGCCAGCCAAGCCAAGCACGGCCTGGATGTGTGTGTGTGTGCGTCTGTGCATACTCGCTGGCAGTGGGGGTCGTAAGAGGAAATGAACTTACATGGACAGTTTATAATGTTTTATCATAACCGCAAAGAATATTGCAGGTATTGCATTTAACTCCCTATAGATATTAGTTCGAGGGCCGTGAACGAGACTGCGAGTAATGCTCACAGCGGATGCTGTCTGAGTAGCCGATTATCTTCACGGAGCTTATTGCGGCCCGTGGATGAATGTGCTGGGCCTTGGCCTGGACAGGGGACCACTGCTAAGGTCCTTTGTGTGTGTGTGTGTGTGTGTGTGTGTGTGTGTGTGTGTGTGTGTGTGTGTATTCCTACTGATGGGTCTATTCACCCAGTTTTTCCCCCCCTGTCCATCTGACGATGCATGCATATGTGCGTGTTTACAGTCTCGCCCACACGTATCGGCATATTTCCTCTGCGCCGCTCGGCTGTGGAGTTAAAAAGAAAGAGACGGTTAAGTTCTTCCGAGAGTACAGCAAACCCGGCAAGGGGGGGAGAGCTTCTGGTGGGCGTCTGCGAGGTGTATTGGCCGGATGTTGCTTGACGCAGGCAGAGGAGGACAGCGCGCCATAACGAAACACTCGGGGGCCCAACCGCAGCACCACTCGGCTCCAATCCGGCACGACTTGTGTGTGGCGGAGGAAAACTTCAAAAGTGTGCAGGTGAAAAGCCGATAAAGCCTCGGCACCGTCAACAGGCCACGTCAAGAGCAGTGCTCCAAGGAAGAGAGGACTGGCCGCAGCTGACGTGTCTGCCGACTCTGTTTAGTGTTGCTGTCCGTCTGCCGCCATTCCGCAGTCAGGTGGACAGGAAGTCAAACGTCCTCCCTCCTCCCCCGCTTGTGCCACGCAAATTGCTGGAGGAAAATAAACACCGTCGTTTCGGGGCGATATCGAGCACAACACAAGAAGGTAATTTGTCAGAACCGGATCCCCACATGGCGTCTGACGTGGACTGAGTTGAACTGAGCCCAGCAAGCGTTCACTGGAGACGCCGGTTAATGGAAGGGCTGGATTAATCACGACGAGGAAATTCACACCTCCCCATTATGTCAACCACTTCCTGTCCTGAGATAAATACGCGGAGAGACAGAGAGACACCCGCCGGCCCCTCAGGCGGCACATGACACGCTATGCAAATGGACATGTGCGTGTGTATAATAGAGCTAATGATGAAATACTGATGGTATTCTGAGACGCGTGTCTGCCTTTGAGGTGTGCCGAGCAGACAGTGTGGAGCCTGTGACCCCTCAGGTGTGAATGATGATATTTAGAGGGACAAAGCCCCCCCATCCCCCGCCCGAGCACGACACACGCGCGCACACACCCCGGCTTGGAACAAATTGCTTTGGAAAGGGGAACCTTGTGACCTCTCCAGACATACTTCAGACTCTATCTGACACCCCGCTCATAAACCAACAAAGGAAGCCATCGGCGGCAATTTCTCACAGTTAGGATACACTGAGGTGCACGCTGCGCACCGGCCGCGGTGGCACGCTGGTTTATGTTTCCTCTTGCGCAGGCGTCGTTCATCACACACCCAGCACGGAGAGCGGAGCGGGTTCAGCGTTTCACACCGGCCCAGGGCGCCGAGCTCGGTTCTGAAAGGGAGGAAACCCCCGATTTTCAAACAGTGTCTCTACCCGCGGTAGGGGTATCGCCCCGTCAGCAGCCGTGACGCTAAGCGGTCTTCTGTGCGTCTCTGGAAGGCCGCAGAACTTGTGCGGAAAAGTGAAGCCGTGAATCCTCGTTTTATAAGACGTGATGATGTTGGCCATTGGCATTTTCTGATACAATGTAGCTTAGCAGCAAAACAGGAAGTTAGTGCATTTTGGGCCTCCGGGTAGCGTCGCGGTCTATTCCGTTGCCTACCAACACGGGGATCTCCGGTTCGAATCCTCGTGTTACCTCCGGCTTGGTTGGGCGTCCCTACAGACACAGTTAGCCGTGTCTGCGGGTGGGAAGCCAGATGCGGGTCTGTGTCCTGGTCGCTGCACTAGCACCTCCTCTGGTTGGTCGGGGCGCCTATTCGGGTGGGGGGGGGCTGGGGGGATAGCGTGCTATGTCCCCCCCTGGTGAAACTTGTCGGATCGGCAGACGGGGTGGAGCAGCAACCGGGACGGCTCGGAAGAGTGGGGTAATTGGCCAAATACAATTGGGGAGAAAAAGCCCCCTGCCCCCCCCCCCAAAAAAAAAGAAAGAACGGTAGTGCATTTTTCACATCCACAGATTCCTTTGTGGAAAATTCCAGCAGCATTTCAGACAGAGGACTGGTCAGTGCTATGCTATGCTATGCTATGCTATGCTATGCTATGCTATGCTATGCTATGCTATGCTATGCTGTGCCCTAAAGGCTTTTCTTTCTATTATTGAGGGTGGGCTACCCTTTCTATGCAGCCCAGCTGGCAGAAGTCAGGATAGCCAAAAGGAAGACTCGCTACACCTCCCCCTGTCCTTGGGGGGGGGGGGTAGTTGTGATGTGATGCAAGTAGTCTGCTTGAAGCTGCTTTCTTGGATGGGGTCGGGAGAAGCTGCTGTGGTGCACCGAGGCCTTGTGTGTCTGCGGGTCTGTGAAGATTATTCAAATTCGGGAGCATGTCGAGTGACTGTGCGTCCATGCGCACGTATCCGTGTGCGTTTGTGCCAGGCACGCATGTGTGTGTGTGTGTGTGTGTGTGTGTGTGTGTGTGTGTGTGTGTGTATCCGATTTTCCATCTATGTCTCGAAGGAAGCTGAGGGAAGCTGAGTCATGCTCAACTTCCTTCAGCCGGCGGACCAGCCATCACGGATCTATGGCTGAAGTAAGCCGTGCTTCTTAATGCAGTTTCCTTGTAACCTAAAGAGGACGGTGCAGAACAATGTCTTAACTAATACCTTTTGTTGAATCTTTAAATGTTTCTTTTTTTCTCGAAAAAGTGAAGAACGTGTCATGGGTGTGTGTGTGTGTGTGTGATGCTTGACCCATTTTCAATGCAAACAAACATTTTTCAACAACTCTCTTGACTCAGGTGTTCTCAGTGATCTGCTACGCTGTGCGTTGTTTCAATGTGCACACAGGTTCGA
The DNA here is from genome assembly GCF_029633865.1 of Lampris incognitus. Classification (NCBI taxonomy): domain Eukaryota; kingdom Metazoa; phylum Chordata; class Actinopteri; order Lampriformes; family Lampridae; genus Lampris; species Lampris incognitus. Next base: position 18,608,107 of record NC_079213.1, on the reverse strand, counting down.
GAAAATTCCTGGATAAGGATGACCACTGGACATGTCTTATTAGGATAGTGTCAGTTGATTGATTGATTGAAGAAATTTGGTTTAAACAACCAAATTTGATCATGATGACACCTTGGTGCCTGGTATGGTGGGGTTTTTTTGCGTGACATCGATGGGCGCATGGGCGCAGCATTCAACAGCTGCCCACTCACTGCAGTAGAAGCCAAATAAGCTCTCTCTCTCTCTCTCTCTCTCTCTCTCTCTCTCTCTCTCTCTCTCTCTCTCTCTCTCTCTCTCTCTCTCTCTCTCTCTCTCTCTCTCTCTCTCACTCTCCTCTGTTTATTTCAGGAATGCAGGTTCAATATTACATAAGGAGCTGCTGCCTGTTATGACAAGGTGAGACATCTGTACAAAGCAGCAAGGAAAGGATTAGACATTTGCAGAGCAGAACAGAGACATCAAATGGATAGACTATAGCGCAGCCAACCGATGAATTTACATTTTGCTTGGTGTAATGTATGTAACAGCTGCAGCTATATAATTCCTACATGACTCAGGATTTATAGAAAAATGACACGTACAACTTTCACGTTACGTTTACTTCACTAGTTATCCCGACAGGCATCTGACTACCTAGAAATGATGCATATTTAAGAAATAAATGTCTCCTCTTTTTGATGAATATTACACGGCTCTCCGCAGAATTTTAATTAGGTTGCATCAGCCACAGAAAAGCATAAAATGCAAAAAAAAGGGAGTCTTTGAATGCCATGTTCTGTTATGAGAGTCTGTCAAACTGAACAAGGACTCATAACCTTGCATGTTTTCTTACCAAGATCTCCTTTAGGAAGACATCCGTCTATTGGCGTGCGCCATTCTGTTTCTCCTCAGGTCGTCAGCCTTGGCCCCCGTCGCCCATTATGCAGGGAATAAACCATGCTTGGCGTTTTTTCATAATTCATTTTTTGGAAAAAACAGGTGTCTGGCCTCATGTTAGTCCCCCACAATGGGGTGGCTGCTGCCTCGGGGCAGAGTCAGAGTGCTTCCATCATCTCTCTGCGAAAAGACACATGCACACGCACACAAACACACGGACGCATGCACACACTTTCCCATCTGGCACCGTGCCACAGTTAGCTGGCAACAATGCTTATTCCAGCAGATAAACACATTTTAATTATCAGAGCTCCTATTGCGTAGGAGACAAACTTGAATGATGACATTATATGAAATAGATCAGACAAATAAACCAAATTCTTAACGTAGCATTAGAAGAGGTAAGACATGGCAGTTAGCTTGAAATGTCCCCGCAAGAAATGTTTCATCTCAGCATTTGATTTTATTACAGCCTTTGACTGGATATGACAGCATTTAATGGCACACGTGACATGTAGAGAATATGACCCGCTAAAAAAGGTGTGAGTGTTCATTGGCGGTGAAGACATAACAAAAGGAAACATGTTTCTATGGGATGATGAACAACACCTCCCATAGAGAGTATAGGGCACTGTAACGTCCCGTTAGTCCTCGCCTGTTGTATTTCCTGTTTTATTTTGAAGGACTCACCTGTCTTGTCGTTTCATTTCCCGTCCTCTTGTGTCTCCCACTCTTTCCTGTTTCCCCCCACTCAGCTGTGCACCTGTTCCCCAGTTCCTCATGAGCTCCCTAGCGTATATATACTCCCCTGGTTTCCCTGTTCCCTGCCAGATTGTCTTTGTGCATTGCTTTCCCACATTTCTTCTTCGTGCAAGTCTCCATGCTTTTTGACTTTGCTTGTTCTCTGGTTTTCGGATTTTTGCCTGCTCCCTGCCAGGATTTGTTTTGGACTGACCAGAGGAGGCGCTAGTGCAGCGACCAGGACACATACCCACATCTGGCTTCCCACCCGTAGACACGGACAATTGTGTCCATAGGGACGCCCGACCAAGCCGGAGGCAACACGGGGACTCGAACCAGCAATCTCCGTGCCAGCAGGCAACAGAATAGACCACCATGCCACCCAGACAACCCATTACCCCACTCTTCTCAGCCGTCCTGGTCGCTGCTCCACCCCCTCTGCCAATCCAGGGGGGGCTGCAAACTACCGCATGCCTCCTCCGATCCACGTGGAGTTGCCAGCCACTTCTCTTCACCTGACAGTGAGGAGTTTCGCCAGGGGGATGTAGCACGTGGGAGGATCATGCTATCCCCCCCTCCCCCCAAACAGGCGCCCCGACCAACCAGAGGAGGCACTAGTGCAGCGACCAGGACATATACCCACATTTGGCTTCCCACCCGCAGACACGGCCAATTGTATCTGTAGGGATGCCCGACCAAGCCAGATGTACCATGGGGATTTGAACCAGTGATCCCCGTTTTGGTAGGCAACGGAATAGACCGCCATGCCACGCAGACACCCCAAGATCTTGCCTTTTTGATCTCTACCTTGTCTCCTGAGTCCTTTTGTGCATCCAAGTCTCGATTCTTCTCAGAAATGTTACAGGGCACAGTACTGTACATGCATTGCACATCTCTCCATAATTGATGGTCAGATGTTGCTTTACATTGTTGTCCAGGTATTCGGCCATGGTTTCTGCAGATGCTACGGTATCCCTGTGGCGTTTCATAGTCCTCTACTCCTACTTATGTATGGTACACTAGGATCCATGCTGGGCCGTCGCATTCCTTTGCTCTGGGCACAATATTATATCTAAACCTTAGGTGGTTAAACTTGCTTCCAAATAGCTATTTAGTTGGACGAGTCTTGCTCTCCTGGCTGGCAATAGCTACAAGCATCGTTTAATCTAAGTTGTGTAATTTGTTTTGATAAATACAACCTTAATGAAAGGAAAGTGTGATGACAATATCTGAATATCCTTAAGAAGCAGCGAATTGATAAGATGTTGATAATGTTGTCTCCTAATATTTTTTTTTCATTTTTTGGAAGGAGTGAGGTGCACAAAGGAGTGTGTGTGTGTGTGTGTGTGTGTGTGTGTGTGTGTGTGTGTGTGTGTGTGTGTGTGTGTGTGCGTTCAGGGAATGAAGGTGAAGATATTTGAAGACAAAGCTCGCGGTGACCAAGTGTGTTATTCCGGGCAAGTTCCTCCGAATCCATTTGAGTGCCCACTCAGACACCCACGGGCCCCGGCTCATCCATAGCCAGATCAGGTCTTGCGCTCAATCCATTATCTGCTGCTTGGGATGGAAGGCGGCGGATTCCAGCCCTGCGCCGAGGCCACCATTATCACAGAGAAAGGGTAGGGAGGGGACAGAGAGAGCTGGAGGAATAAACAAAAGAGCAGCTGGGGGATGAAGGCTGAGGAAAAGGGAGACCAGAGGACAGAAGAGAGACTCGGGGGGGGGGGGGGGGTCGGAGAAGAGGAAGATGGATGAGTACAAAGCGTACCACATGCAAAAAAAGAAAAGAAGAAGAAGAAGCTAAAGCTGTTGGAATGAAAGGAGCATCTGATCTCTTGGCTCAAGAGATTTGTTTCTGCTGATGCGTTGTGATCGTCTTGGTGATAAAAATGACCCGCGATAGTGTGGATGATAGTAACCAACTCTATCCGGCGCCGATGCTTTATAATAGAAAACCAGTTCCGTGTATAATAAATGTTATTGAGTGGTGCATCTGAGAAGCCCTACGTGACGGGGGTCATGCTAGAAACACCAGAATTGGCATTTGGGTTATGCCGGAGGGACACGTCGTGAGAAACAACAAGCGGGCTGTGTACGGCAATAATGGAGAGGAATGGCCAGCAAAGGAATCTAGTGTCCACGAAGTAGCCGCGGTCTTAACGTCAAGCCGTCACACCTTCCTCGGTCTAAACACGCGAAGACACTTCCGGAGACGCGTGATAAAGCCGAACTCCCACATCGCCTCCGTGACGGAGAGATGCTCCGATATTAGTTGCAACACCACCACCACCACCCCGCACCCCCCGCAGTGCTGGGCTTTAATCTGTGTTTTGGCCGACTGTCTTGGAGAGTTCACTGTTAAGGTAGTCGGGGAAATGGCTTGCCGCTGAACAAATTGCCTCACATGAAATAAATGAAATGAACGAATTATGAGAAGTGCTGAGACATGGGGAATTGCAACCCCCCTCCACCCCCCCCCACACACACGCGATCCCCCTCCGGGCACACGGGGTCCCTAAACGCATCTTTTCAGGGGCCTTTTAGTGGGAGATATAAATGGCAGCAGTCTCCTCATGCCTCAGTCTCTCAGTATCACAAGCAAGGACAGTATCACAAGTGCTCTCTCTCTCTCTCTCTCTTCCCCATCACCGTCTCTCTTTCGCTCTTGTCCCTCTCTGTGGCTTTTTCTTTCTTTTTCCCAATCACTCCCTGCCTTTTATCCTCTCTCTCTCTCTCTCTCTCTCTCTCTCTCGGAGCTGCCATCCTCTGTCTTTTTCTCCCCCAGCCCTCCAATCTCTTCCCCATGACTGCTCATGTCACATGGGATTACGGCTACATACACCACTGGATGTTTTTGTCGCAGAAAGACACACGCGGGTGCGAGAAGAAGAAAAAAAATACTCGACTCATACTTTTCCCCGGGTCGGATGTTGAGCCAGCACTTTTTCATTCCCCAACTAGTTTCCGTTTAAGGCTAAGTGGCTGAATACTCATGAAGGAATTTCATAGAAAGGGAGATTTTTTTTCTTCCATTTAGTGCCGATATACTTATAGGGCAGGAGGCCCGTATGCGGCGATGAAAAGTCAACCCGCACATCTTGGGGGTTATGAACAAACTCAGGAGTTGCGTTAATGTTGTTTTGAAAGGGTTGATGTGTTTTTATGTGCCACTTTGTTTGTAGGGGCAGAAAAGGGCCTTTATAATAAGGGTGTGTAAGGATCAACCTCGAGAGGGAGAGATAGGTGCAGTAGCTAATGGTCTGAGTGGGCCGCCTCCTAAAGGGAGAAGTGAATGTACCAGTACTTCCGTGTGCGGGGGTTACGCGAGACAACACTGTGAGGCTAGTATATCGTCATTATGTAAGCATACCTTTAACATTATTAAACAACTATTTTATACCAAGGTACAAATTGATTTATGTTTAACTTTTGTTGCAAACCTTCAGCAGCACCGTTGGCCCAGTGGTTAGCACTGTGGCCTCAAAGCAAGAAGGTGCTGGGTTTGAACCCCAGGCCGTCCCAGGTCCTTTCTGTGTGGAGTTTGCATGTTCTCCCCGTGTCTGCGTGGGTTTCCTCCGGGTGCTCCCGGTTTCCTCCCGCCATCAAAAAGACATGCATGTTAGGGTTAATACTCCTGTCTGTGTCCCTGACTAAGACAATGGAAAGAAGAGTTGGTCCCCGGGCGCTGCAGCTGCCCACTGCTCCTACACAGTAGGATGGATTAAATGCAGAAGACAAATTTAATTGTAACCCGGACAATGACAAAATAAATTGGCTTTGGCTTTTTTTTTCTCCACTGTAGCCTTCAAATGCAAATAACGCACATTACAGCCGCATAACAGGAAATGAAAACTACAACAACTATCACCCATTAACTAAAGTGGACTACCAAACCATTCATGAGCAAATACGTAGCCCACATATTAAGACACAATCACGAACAAAGAGGGTCAGCGATAACGGTTGTTTTTTTGGCCATCACAATGCATTGAATTTTAGCGACCGTTCGTACATTCATTTTGACAGAAGCAGTTAGTACACAGACGTGTTATGCCATCAATAAGTTCATCACCTGTCCAGCGAGAGAGAGAGAGCGCGCGCGAGAGAGAGAGGAATAGAAGATACACCAATGGATGGAGAGATGGATGGAGAGACATGGAATAGAAGATAAATGGATGGATGAGAGAGAGATGGAATGGAAGATAAATGGATGGATGGAGAGAGATGGATGGATGGAAAGAGATGGATGGATGAGAGAGATGGAATGGAAGATAAATGGATGGATGGAGAGAGATAGATGGATGGATGGAGAGAGAGATGGATGGATGGAGAGAGAGAGAGATGGATGGATAGATTAGATTAGATGACATATAAATGTGTGCCTATATGTGTAGCTACAGTTTGCAGAAATGGAGATGGGGAGATATGTGTACAAAATCCATGTGACTGTCTACACTCTTTCTGTAGTAGCCTTCATTGCTTTGATTTATACAGAGACCAGCTTCCCATTGTAAATGAGGAAATGTGTGTTCACAATGTTATTTAAGTGATAGTGAGTGTGAGACAGTCATTGCTGCCAATGCATCCTCGGACAATTTTTTGCATTGGCAGTTGTTCGATTATTTGCAGCTGCAGTGCTCAGTATCTATTCTGTTCTTTTTTCCTTCCCTAACTGAATGAGAACGACAGTATAACATCACTTCCTTTTTTGGTGCTGGCACATTTGTCTTGCATTACACTCCCAAATAATATACTTGTATACTTCCCTGTTTGAAAAGTGGGGATTTGTTAAAGCCAGGGTGTAATTGGGAGGGGGGGCAGTTTTTTTGTCTGATTTGAGGTATACTCTTTATTCACCTTTACCTGGTAGGTGGGGGATTGGTGGGTACTTTACATAGACCACCAATCTTTCTCCCCCTTTTGTTACGCAACATGTCTGTGAATGTTCTCATCCATCCGGGTCATGGTTATCCAAAGGAATTGAATCGAGTGCAGCTGGACTTTCCTGTTTTTGAATTTGGATAAAACAGCGGTGCTGGTCATTGGCCCTGCTACACACAGACACCAATTTGATCAAGTAATGATAACAATCGCCAACTCTTGTGATTTCACAAAGTGTGGCAGCCAAAAATCTTGGTGTTACGTTTGATTCCAGCCTTTCCATTGATAAACACATTAAAGAAATCACCAAGACATCCTTTTTTCACTTAGGTAACAGCTGAATTTCAGTCTTTCCTGTCCATGGCTGATACAGAAGCTCCAATACATGCATTTGTTTCATCCAGACTTGATTGCTGAAATGTTGTGTTTACAGGTCTGCCACATGCTAGTACTAAAAGTCTTCAGATGGTTCAGAATGCTGCTGCTAGAATCCTAACAAAAACTAGAAAATTTAACCCTATTACACCAATTCTTGCCTCCCTTCATTGACCTCGTACCCATGTTAGATCAGACTTGATGGTGCTTCTGCTGACTTATAAAATCCTAGATGGGCTTGCCCCATCTTACCGGTCTGATCTCCTTAAATTGTACATTCCATCTCGAGCTCTTCGCTCTCAAAATACAGGGCTCCTGTGTGTACCCAAAGTTAAAAAGAAGATGGTCAGATGGTGGCAGGGCCTTTTCCTATCGGGCCCCGTTCTTGTGGAATAACCTGCCTGCTGCCATCAGACAATCAGAGTCTGTTGAGTCGTTTAAATCCAAATTTGAAGCTCATCTTTTTGCCTTAGTCTACAATTATTTGCCCCTAAATTGAGTACTTCATGACCTGTACTGCATGGGGGGTCGGTTTGTGTCTCAGTGAATTTACCAAGTACTGTTGTCCTGACGAGATTATAGTGTATTGACAGAGGTGGGCTGTCAGGGCCTTCTCTGCTGGCCCTGTCAAAAATCCAAATCATAATTTGTTTTTCATAGTTAAATTGAATTGTGCCTGAAATGTGTCTGAATTAAATTATTTGTTTTCTGCTCAGGCTGAGTGGGGATTTCTTATGTCCTCTAAACCGCTAACAATAATCACAGCTCCTTGGACCAGCGCTAGTGGTACTACCAGCCTTCTGTTGAAGCCTGAAGCTGCAAACTCATTACAACTTTGAGTGGCCTTATCATCAGCCAATCAAATTTTGATTTGTGGTGACAGAATGCCCCAGCGCCCTGCGATGTATCCATGCTCGTCCCCAGTGTCGTCATCAACTTTGAGCTTGAGCTTTTGGCGGGTTGGGAGCAACTAAACGCAATGGCCGCCGCATTCACAGCTACTGACTAGCTTGTTGCCGAGCTACTTCACGTTTTTTTGCTTATCTGGTAGGATTGTCTGCATTTTTCTTTTAGGCCTTCCCCCAAACGGACTAAATTACTGGATGCATTTGGTGAGAGAAGGCTGCCACGAGTCTCTCAAGTGAGGTGGGGCTTCAGCTCCAGGTTGGGGAGCGCATTTTTCTTATTGAATTTAAGGCGGTGCACCGATGATATTGTGGCAATACTTGTATTTGCTGAGTGACTGGTGACCACTACAGCGACTGTGGAAACGTGTTTGTTATCTCCGCCAATAGCCTGGAGAGGATTATGTGTTTGGTTGCATGTGTGTCTGTCCACGGCTAATCTCGCAAACTACTGGACGCATAAGTCTAAATTTGTCTGTGCACGGTTATGACTGTGTGATCAAGAACCGCTCATGGTTGCGGTGATTAAAAATCTTTGGAAAACGTTCGTTCCCCCTGTCGCTGCTCCCTCTCTCCATTCACTCTCCTGCTAGCTTCGCCAACGCTGCTCGCTGTCGCTCCACGCATGCGCACAGTTGATTTGGCTATGGCAGCGACAGCAGCCATTATGTATTCGGGTAAGAGTGTTGAACATCAACAAGACATCGATCATATTTCGCAAGTCAGCAAATCATTCACTGCTGATCTCAGCACAAGAGAACTGGAGGAACGCTGGACGAATCTAAAATGATTTGCTATTTTCATCTCGCCACCACGTTTAACTGGCACGATGAGGGGAATTAGACACGGAGGTGCCATAGACTCCAGGGTTAAAACTCCGCCACAAAAATAGTTTCAAGAGTTGGATTAATCACAGTCAAAGCTGGAAATCCATCACAATAGCTACAATAAAACATGAGCTACGTTTTCTTACCATTGTTTTATTGCTTTAGAATGAATGAAAGTCATTCGGCCACACTCATTTTATATCACGAAAACCACGACGTTTAAACACATAAGGGCCCTTTTCTCCTGGTGGGCGAAAAGAGGGGGTGGTTTGTCGCCAAGTTCGTGCACCGGAGAAGGGGAGATATGCTTGGCAGAGATCTGCACTCTACTGGGTGCACTCTTCTAATTGTTTTTGTTTTTGTGCCATGTGGTGTGTGTGTGTTTGTGTGTGTGTGTGTGTGCGCGTGTGCGCAATCTGGTTGCTGAGTGACAAAGAATTAGCTGATGGTGATGCTGCAATGGTGCACAGTGGTGTACGTTGTGGTAGATCAGCTGTCTTGTTGGTGTTGATCCAGTAGTGCATATAGTGCGTGATAGTGTATTTTTTATGTGGCTGTGTTGGCTGTATCGGCACCAATATGAGAAGTGTGTGTGTATGTGTGTGTGAGTGTGTGTGTGTGTGTGTGTGTGTGCAGTTCATTACTGAAGGCCCCGACTGAGACCCTACGGTACATTACCGAGTATTGATTATTGCACCTTTTCTCTTCTCACGTCTTTTCTCTCTTTCTGAATGATGTCTTCTCCTGTCTCCGTCCCGTGTGTGTGAGTTGTGTGAGGTGAGTCTCTCTGTGTGCATGTGTAGTCTGTCCTCCTCCCAGGTCTCCATGGTGATGGTGGTCACCAGCTGGACGCTGCTTGGCATCCTTTTCATCACATTCTTTATATATCTTATAAATCCGTATAATTTTGTTATCCTGTTTCAATGTTGTATCCGCTCTTCCCGGTGTGTGACTAATGTCCTTTCTCGTCTCTTCTCCCGTGTATGTGGTGTGATGCAAGTCTCCCCTGTGTGCACGTGTAGTCTGTCTTCCTCCCAGGTCTCCATGGTGATGGTGGTTGCCACCTGGACACTGCTTGGCATCCTCCTCATCACATTCTTTATATATCTTATGAATCCATAAAATGTTGTTGTCCTGTTTCAGTGTTATATCTGTCTCTCACTCCAATGTGTGACTAATGTCTTTCCTTGTCTCTTCGCCCGTGTATGTGAATGATGTGATGTGAGTCTCCCCTGTGTGCATGTGTAGTCTGTCCTCCTGTCAGTTCTACATGGTGATGGTGGTCGCGTAGCTCAGGTCCTATGCTGTTCTGGCAGCATCTAAATACTGCTTGTTATCCTCATCATGATTTTCTTCATATATCTTATAATTCCATTATAATTCTTTTATCCTCTTTCAAAGTTGTATTCTGTAAATTGTGTTTTATTCTGTACACATATCACCCATTGCACGTATTCCGTTTTGGGAGAGAGATCCCTCCTCTGTTGCTCTCCCTGAGGTTTCTTGCTATTTTTTTTCCTCCTTGTTAAAGGTTTTTTTTTTTAGAGAGTTGTTCTTTATTCAATGCAAGGGTCTAATGACAGGATGTTGTGTTGCTGTAAAACTCCCTGACGCAAATTTGTAAGTTGTGATATTGGGCTATACAAATAAAATGTACTTGGCTTGACTTGACATGACTCTTGCTCAGTTAAATGCTTGTCGATAGAATCGATAAACAAAGCATGTCAGCACTGTTGTATATTTGCCTTAATTACAACAGCAATAAAGATGCATGAAACAGGAGATACAGGTAACATGACTGCTGTTCACTGTCAAGTCCAATCACATGTAACATATCACTGCGCACATATAGCACTCAATTATCAAGTAACACTGTTAACATAAAACACTGCCTTTTTATAACTGTGTATTCTACAGACATAATAATTCCTCCCAACTTTGCTGTAAACCTGTGAACATCACAAGGTAAGTAATACTATGTTCAATAACTGTGACTATAACAAATATGGCACTTAATCAGTCCCCAGACATCACTTGTTTTCAACATTTTTCTTTCTTTAATGTTTTTCTTTTCAGTAATATCAACTGTCAGTTATGACTACAAATCAAGTATCTGAGGTGCTCTGTGGTATCTCTCAGGGTAACGTCTGGTTTGGGAACCGCAGCCAGTGGGACTCGGTCGGGGTTCAACAGTCTTTGTAGATTCAATGTCATTATCAACTTCAAAGTCATCTGGTTCTCCAAAAGCAAACTTATCGGAGTCTTGATGTGAAATTGATTCATCAGCTGTGGTATTGCAAGCTGTTGCCTCCAGGAGCTGGTCAACATACCTGCACCAGACCATGTCAAGCCCTACTCGCACGGTGTAATTCAGCGGTCCTGTCTGTGACGGACTCTATCCAGGCTGCCATTTCTGGGTTTTACCTCCATAGTCTCTGGCAAGCACTTTTGTGTCCAACACTGAAAATTCTCAGTTGCTTTTGTCCAGCACATATTTGTGGACGTCTGGCTTTCACAAATCCAACACAATCTCAGGTTCCTGCCAATGACCAGCATAGCTGGTGTCTATTCCATTGCAGTGTGAGCTGTGTTTCGGTAAGCTAGTAGGAAGCTGCTACTTTGTGTTGTAACAAAGTTCCATCCTCCCCACTTGCTTCGATTGACTGCTTGAAAGATTGCATCAAATGCTCTGCTAAGCCATTTGTTGCAGGATGGTGAGGAGCTGAGGCAAGGTGTTTGATACCATTCTTTTTGATGAAGCGCTGGAACTTTCCTCCAGTCAATATACTTGAGTTGTCACTCACCAGTTTTTGGGGTAAACCTGTGTGTGAAAAGAGTGTGTGCAGTATGTCCAGTGTTTTAGCAGATTTGGCCTGTTTAACTGTGAAGACTTCGGGCCATTGAGTGGGTGGCAACCACAATAAGGAACATCCGATCCATAAAGGGTCCCACATAGTCAATGTGAATACATTGCCACGGGGTAGTGGGCCATTTCTATGTATGGAGGGGTGCCACCTGCGGCTGGCGCTGTATCGGCTTGCATCCACTGCGGGTCTTAGTCAGGTCTTCTATTTGACTGTCTATACAAGGCCACCAGACATAGCTTCTAGCAAGGCTTTTCATCTTTACTACACCAAGATGCCCTTCATGCAGTGATTCCAACACTCTTGAAAGCAGCTTGGGTGGCACAATGACACGTTTATCCCACATGACACAGCTTTGACACACTAATAGCTGGTCACGACAGGTGGAGTACTGAGCTCTTGTGACAGGAAGTGACTCCAATTGAGTCAAGTTGAATGTGTCAGCTGGATCCATTATTTTCTCCACAGGGTATGACTCACGTAGGAGGCGTGGGAGTCCATCAGAGTTTCTGTGTTGTTTAGTCCCTTTAAACCCAATGGTGTGGCATGTGAGCACCTAGGAACAGAGCCCATTGTTGCAAGCATACTGCTGCCATTGCTGGAAGATACTTTCGAGGGTTTAAGATTGACACAAGGGGTTGATGATATGTGATCAATGTGAAGTGCTTTCTGTATAGACAATGATGAAACTTCTTCAACCCCACACTAAACTCAAACCTTCTCTGCCAATTTGGGTATAGGTGCCCTCTTTAGAGTTTAGAGATCTTGACGCAAAAGTGATTTGCCGCTCAGTCCCATCAGGCATTCCGTGCAAGAGCGCAGCGCCGATACTATACAGGAAAGTGTCGCAGGCAAGGTGCAAAGGGAGACTGGGGCTTAAGTGTGTTAAGACCGCCTCTGATGTGATCAACTGTTTAGCAAGTCTTAAACACTCATTCACAGTCTGACTACTTCCATTTATTACCCATTTGTAACAAACAGCTTAAAGGATGAACACAGTGGAGACATTTGGCAGAAATTTGCTGTAATAGTCGACAAGGCCCAAGAATGAGTGCAGCTGGCTCACATTTTGCTGTTTTGGTGCTCTCAGAACAGCATCAACTTTTTCTTGAGATTTATGGAGGCCATGTTTGTCAATGATGTGATCACGATCCTCAATGGAGTCTTTGAAGAACTCACATTTGTTCTTGTTGACTTTCAGTCCATACTCCTACAATCTCAACAGAACTGCCTTAAGGTTTGCCAGGTGTGTCTCATCATCAACTCCAGTGACAATAATGTCGTCCAGACAGCATTAGGTGCCCGATATTCCTTGGAGTACTTGGTCCATGGCACATTGCCATATCGCTGGGTAGCTAGATATACTAAAGACCAATTTGTGATATTCGTAAAGGCCTTTTGTGGTATTCATTATCAGATACTTTTGTGACGACTCCTCCATTTCTATTTGCAAGTGTGCCAGAGCAAGGTCTATCCTTGAGAAACGCTCTCCACATACCAGGGACACAAAGATATCATCTATGCATAGGAGAAGATACTGTCTGCATGCAGGACAGGATTTACTGTGACCTTAAAATCACCGCAGATGCATACAGCATCAGTCCTCTAGACCGCAGGCACAATTGGTGTTTCCCAGTCACACCAGTGAACTTTGGAGAGAATACCTTGATCTTCCAAGTGCTGGAGCTCCATTTCTACCTTTGGGGGAATGGTGTAGGGCACAGGACAAACCTTGTGAAACATGGGTTTTGCATTGTCCTTGAGTACGACCTGTGCTTTCATGTGTTTCAGGGTGCGTGTTCCATCTTGGAAAACCTATGCAAACTGTGTCAGCATCTGTGTTAGTCAGTCATCTGTAGAGCTGCTGTTTCATTTTGAGGTGATCTGCATTGCCTTTATTGACTGCCAGTTAAGCTGAATATTTATCAGCCATTCACGTCCAAATAAAGGTACACCCTCACATTGCAGCACGTACAACTCCAACCTCTGTGTCATTCTCATGTTTCACCGTCATTTTCAATTTTTCCATAGGAGATATTTTCTCACCTGTGTATGTTTTCAACATCACTGAGGTAGGTTTCAGTTTCAAATTTGGTAATTTCCTAATATAGTCTGTGGGAAATAATAAAGAGGGCAGATCCAGTATCCAATTCCGTCTTTAATTTCACTCCTACCTCAGCTGTCACCCATATGATTTTACAACCTGTCTCTTTAAGAGAGTGAGGTTCTGGACATGACAACTCTACATTTGAATCACTTGAATAAGTTTCATTTAGCTGATATACATTTCTGTCTCTCTTTACCATTTTCCTTTGACATTACTCATCACTTTGCTTTGATTTGCACATTTTCTGTACGTGTCCCCTTTTGTTGCGCTGTCTACAGTCTTTATCTTTGAACCAGCGATCAGCCGGGTCATGTGACTTTTTCCCACACCAAAAGCATGACTGTATTTTTTCATCCGTTTTGTGTGAAATTTATTCGCGGAGCATTCCTTTGCAATCGAACTGCATCTTTTGCAACAGTTTCCAGTGACATAACGATGTCACTCACATGCGATATCCAGTGTTAGATCTTTCTTTATCAAGAGTCTTTTCTGTGTGTTCTCATTGTGCAATCCACAGATGAGCCTGTGTAGTCCTACTCCGAATTCCCAATGTTATGCCAGTCTACGCAGCTCTGCAATATATGTCGCTATAGACTTAGACTTGTGCTAATCTTTCTTGTGAAATCAGAAATGTTCGGCTCTGACTAGTGGCTTTGGATTCAAATGGATTTTTAGCAGATCTACATTCTCCAGGAAAGTATTCTCTGATGGCTCTTCAGGTGCTGTGAGGCTGCGTAGCAAGTTGTATCTCTTAGCTCTCATCAAACTCAAGGACGGCGACTTTCCTCTCGGCCTACAGTACTGTCAAAACAGTCCATTTGCCCTATATGTCTAGACATTTTCACTCATTTTGTTTCTCTTTACTCACTGTTTATCCGGTAACTTTTTTCCTTTTTTTTCTTCTCACTTGCTCCCTCCTCCTGGCTTAGCTAGCTTGTCAATTAAAGTAGCATCCACGTGAGGTGGGCGGAAAAAAAGAAACAAACATGATTTTCGGCAAGTAAAGACAAATTTCTCCCGTCTTTTGCAGCATTGCATCGCAGGGCTGCATCACGATTCTCGTCACCAATTGAGATACAGTTAGTGATTTTTACTGTTCACCATCAAGTCCACTCACATGTAACATATCACTGCGCACGCAGAGCACTCAGTTATCAGGTAACACCATTAACATAAAATAGCACCTTTGTTGTAACTGTGTATTTCACAGACATAACAAGCATCATGGCCGCATGTGTTGAGTGGCCTGAGCACATCCTCTAAGTAAAAATTCTCTTTAGGCACTTGAGAGAATGAGGTCGCAAGAGAGAAAGAAGAGACGAGAGAGGGAATATAGAGTTGGACTCTTAAGATGAGATACCCTTTTAAAAATGTGACACCCACTCTCATAAAGTGAAAGCGATCGACCAACCTTTCACTACCCTGCCACTGCTAATGGAGGCTTTATTGTTTTTGGTCCCATTTGTTTCTCTGTGCTTCTTTGTGTGTTAGCAACATTACTGATTTTTTTTGGGCTCAAATGACACACAAAAAATATATATTGTATGGGCTATCATGCCAGAAGGTTCCCATTTTTGACAAAATTGGGTTAAGGTCATGCTCAAGGTTACCGTAGAAATTGAACATAATTTTCTTGCTATTACCTGCTCAAAATTGTCCAATACATGCCAAACCAGGGCCGAGATGCTCAATCTTTTTTTCTAATGGATAAGTCTACTTATCACCACTATAGAAAATTGATTATTTTGAAGATGGGTGGGGTCTTAATGGGGAGTGGGAGTTACGGTCATTGGATAAAATGACATTTATTCAAGTACAACTCAGTAATAGCCGCGGATAGCATTTTATTTACTATAATCAACAGATAAGAAGTTCTCTTTTCGGCTTTCATTTGGCAATCAACGATTTCAAGTGTTTATCCCGTCTGTCACCACTTGCTGTTACTGAAATCTTCACTTACAAGCAAGTGATATTTCATGGTAATGTAGCCCGTGGAATTAGATACCACACAGGACACAATTACTTCCGGGGTTCTTGTAGCTTTAATTTTATTGTTTGAACCTTAGAATGCAGATCGTTTTACTGAGTGCATAAATTCCTGTGTCTTTCGAGCAAACAGCTCATAAATGTTCACAGATGTGGCAAGTTTAACAGAAAAGATTTTAAAAGGAAAATAATAAATACGGCAGTGGACTATGTATGTTAAACAGGGTTTAACAAAGACATGTGGAACTTCCTGAACATTGCGCAACTTCTCACTCTGTCAGTTACCTTTAAACAGAATTAAAATGCATATAAAACCTCTACATTTCCCTTACTACCCAAATACAATGGCATGGTGTGGCTTTATGCACGCCAACATTACCTTGTCATGCCCGCAATGGCGAACAGTGGTCGACGGCTCGCGCCCAAAATCCCGAACATCAACTCCAGTAGCGTCTAAATCAAACAATCGTGTCAAATTACCGACATACAATATTGTTTGGAATAACGTTACAGGTATATTTCACTAGAGATTTACACCTACTTACTACGGAGTCAGACCACCGTCACACCGCAATCTTCAGGCGGTTCACACAAGAAAAAAGAAAGAGTACCCAAGATGCACTTAGATAACTTGCAGAAAGAGTACCCAAGATGCACTTGGATAACTTGCACGGAGTTACAATAAAAGTCCGCAACACTGCCACTTACTGGTCAAAACATGCAACGACAACCAAAACTATAAAAATACACTCACAATCTGCTTCACAATTTAAATACATCAAATGACATTTTACATGGCTTGACAGTGTAACAATTACATATATTAACAGTTGAACTATACTAAATTTAAGTGGAAAATCATTTAACATATTTAACAGATTTACCACCCGGCTACAGTAATATAAGAAAGTGCATTTTTGAAATAATTAACAATGAACTAGTAACATGTTTTTTCCCTCACACCAACCTAAAGTGTTTTCTTGGGTGAAATCCCTTCAACACTGGCATCTTGTAGCACTGTTTTTAGCACCTTTCTTTCCGTTAGGCTGCTTATGATGGTCATATGGTGCTGTTACATAAAGGTAACTTATTCTTGCAGATGCATCTCGTTTGAGGCTGCTCAGAATAGGAGCATCATCAGATGGCTTAAGATGTAGATGTTACATACAGTCTTATTCCTCCCTCACAAAGACAGAATGAGAATCAAATATGAACTGCTTTCCTCAGTGCACAAGGTAGACACGCCGGCACTCTTACAAGTCTCTAACAGACACTGTGTATGGAATAAAAGGCCTGCATAGTCATTATGCTCTCTCCAAGCAATATGTGTTCACAAGCTGATATCGTCTGAGCGAGTGCTAACCAGAACCCCTGTTGAAATCCCATGTACACAGGCCTCATGCAAAAGTGAAATAAAGCTGCCATGTCATGATCCAAGAGGCAGTGGCATCCTCGACTGGAGGGCTGGTGGTTCAGGTCACTGACCAACTTGAAGAAGTCTTAAGCTGCCAAAGGGAAATGCCTTGCCCTCCCTCACTGAGCATCCGGCTGTGGGACACTGTGATGCAACGGAGGTGTAAGTGTAGTTTAAATGTTACCTGATGTCAGTCTATAAGAAGATAAATATTTTTCACAAAAAGCAAAATAAAAAAAAATATGTAGAGGAGGCCAAATGGAGGCCAGTGATGTAGTATGTCATCTCGGTTGTTATTTGAGCAGCGTTTGCCAAATTGAAACTTGAAAGCAGAGTGCGAAGCCTAAGCCGGTCCTGTAGGTCTGCCATTATGCAAATGCAAGTACTCCAGTGGAGCAACCTCAGTAATGGATAAAAAAGATGATAAATGGCGTTTTTGGCCTTCCCACATCTGATACAGAATAATGAGGCTGAAGAGAGTGGGGGTACTAATGGCATCCTAATTAGCTTCTACGCTTTGAACGCTTAATATCAGTGTGTAGCTATGTGAGCGGATGAGGCCCAAAACACTTCATCAGCAATGTCTTCTTTAGAAAACTCTAGATGTGCAAATTTTGTGTACATTGCCTTCTCTCTCTCTCTCTCGCTCTCTCTCTCTCTTTCTCTCTCTCTCCCTGGCACTTAAACTCTCAGGACAATGGACAACATCAGCATCATTCTGCTGGCAAGAAGTCAAGCTGCTGACCGTGGAAGCCTGACTTTGTCATTGATTGGCTCGGAGCGAATAATTAGCTTGTATGTCATTGTTGCCACTACAGTTTATTTACCCCCAAAATAACAGGACGAGACATGCGCATCTTATTAAGTTTGACAGTCCAGAGTACTGGAAATCCGCCATACACTTGCCACTTCATTAAACATGAAAGCGATATGTATATTATTAGAGGGGGGTGATTTAACATGTGAGATGTACTTGGTTTTATTCAAAGACAGCAGGGCAGTCTGCTCTCTGGCACTTTTGTCTTTAATGAGACAGTAGGAGGACTTAAACGAATAGCAGTTGGAATTTTTCAAGCCAATCCTTATTTTACACACATCCATCCTTCCTGCTGGACATGCAGCTACCAACTTGTCATCTACAATGCACTCAGTGGGGGACAAATCTACAATCCTCGTTCAGTGCAAAAAAACAAAACAAAAAAAAACAATACACGGTTCAGCCAAAGCTGACACAATGGTACAGCAGTCTATCATAATGAATTCAAGTGGCATTTAAAAAATTTAGTCACAAATTATGAATTCTACAATGAAAATCAGGGGGCAACCTTTTTTGTCCAGGGTGTAAATAGAACCCAGTACCCCTTCAGAGAATGGAAGTCTTACAGTCCTTACAGTATCTTGCTTGTTTAATGTAATGTCTGTAGTCTGGAGATGATGATGAGTCAAATCCATTACACCAGCTCATGGGGCATATACCACACAACAAATTTTGTAGTCAGGGGTCACCAGCAAAGTATTCTTGAGCAGAACTGCCCCCCCCCACACACACACACACACAACAGCAGACCATCTTTTCTGCTCAAACACAGACCCACACAATGCTGTACCAGAACCAAAGACACTATCAACATGCCAAAGAGGTAGGCAGATGTGTTTCTACCATACAGCATCTAGGCCTGTGCCTGACTAACATTAAACACATAGACCACCCAATAATCTAAATTTGTCATTTGTTTCCCTACTTTGAAAATAGTCGAATAGAAAAAAAATAAATCAACATTCCACATCATCTCATTCAGCATTCCACATCATAGATCCTGTTCTGGTCCTGATATCAAGATGAGGGATAAGATAGGACTTAGTCTATAGGCTCAAAAGCCTAAACTAGTGACTCCTATCTTTTCCATTTATTCATAAGTAAGAAACATATATCTCTAATGGAAAAGACCTTGTAGAATATAGATTTTTTTTTCTATTAGACTATTTTCAAGGTAAGAAAAGAGCTGACAGGATTTAATTTTTGGGTCTATGCCTTGAAGTAGTAGCTAGGCTAATGTTTCAGTCTTCAAAGTAGCATAATCCGAAAGATTCTGTCAAATCAGTCTTACCTTAAAAAATTGACCACAGAGGTTTGGGTTGACTTTCCTGGGCCTTCCTTACTGTCACCCATGATGTTGAAAGACAATGGCCAGCTTTCATCCAGGACATCATAAATAGAGTAGGGACAAATATAGCTAGCTAGTTAATTAGCTAAACTGTAATTGAAGATAAAAGAAATTAGCTAATGTTAACATTCATTCATAGACAGTGGACACAATCTAAATCAGAAACTCTAAAGCTAAAAAAGTAAAGTATATTAAACTAGCTAGATAGCTAGCTACTTACATTAACCTACAGCATCTCCCTTGGCTTGCACGATGCATGCAAGCATAGACTTATAACACTGGTAGGACAGTGTTATTTTGAAATGCAGCGCTCTAAAATTATGTGTGCTTATATATATATATGATATATGATATATATTTCACCCCCTTTTTCTCCCCCAATTGTATCCGGCCAATTACCCCACTCTTTCAAGCTGTCCCAGTTGCTGCTCCACCCCCTCTGCTGATCCAGGGAGGGCTGCAGACTACCACATGCCTCCTCCGATACATGTGGAGTCGCCAGCTGCTTCTTTTCACCTGACAGTGAGGGGTTTCGCCAGGGGTATGTAGTAGTGCGTGAGAGGATCACAGTATTCCCCCCAGTTCCCCCTCCCTCCTGAACAGGTGCCCCGACTAACCAGAGGAGGGGCTAGTGCAGCGACCAGGACATACACCAACATCGACTTCCCACCCACAGACATGGCCAATTTTGTCTGTAGGACACCCAGCCAAGCCGGAGGTAAAACAGGGATTCGAACCAGTGATCCCCATGTTGGTAGGCAACGGAATAGACCACCACGCGATCCCCGTGTTGGTAGGCAATGGAATAGACTGCCGCGCTACCCAGATGCCCCTAAAATTATATTTTAACGTTATGTCTACTATTTGTGTTCAACTAGGGCACTGGTGACTAAGCACTTGACAAGCTGGCAGGCAGCCATTCCAACATGAACTGTGGCTCTGCCGAATGATAGACGCTAGGCAGGTAAGGGCTTGGCTAGTAATTGGATGGGAGACCACCCAGGAAAACTGTGTTGCTGCTAGAAGTGGTGTTGTTGGGCCGGTTGGCGGTAGTCTTCCCTCTGGTTTCATAAGAAATTTAAAAAAAATCCCAGCGCTGCAGTGACAGGGACACTGTGCTGTAAGAGATGCTGTTCTTCAGATGAGACGTTAAACCGAGGTCCTGACTCACTGTGGTCATTAAAGATTCCACTTATCGCAAAGAGTAGGGGGTCCACAGGTGTCCTGGCAAAATTCCCAACCTGCCTCTCTCCATCTGGCCACCTAATCACCCCCTCGGTGTAATTGGCTCAATGATTCCTTCCTGTCCACGTAAAGCTGATGTGTGGTGAGCATTCTGGTGCAAAATGGCTGCCATGCATCACCCAGGTGGGTGCTACACATTGGTGGTGGTGGTTGAGGTGAGTTTCCCCCCTTCACCGTAAAGCACTTTGGGTGTCTAGATAAAGCTCTATATAAATGTAATTCATTATCAATATTATAAACAGGCAGTATTATGGTTGGGCATTTGGTATATATGCAAGTACGTGAATCAGTTTGTGCTGTTCTCTGAGAATGTAGGAGGTCAAACTGGGACATATGTAGGCCTACATAATTTTGAGTATGCTCGGGACACCAGGACACACCTTATGATACTGGGACGTCTGGTCATTCTGTTGTTAAAGAATATGAGCTGCAGAGTATAAAAATGCCTTTAATGGCACAATGCTTTAATGGCACTATGTTATGCTCTGTCGTTTTAGAGCCACCATTACTATTCAGCGATGCAGTGAAGTGCCACTACCTGTACACAAAGCTGGAAAATTGTTTCATCATCCCTTCCTCAATGAACACAATTCAAAGCAGCAAGGAAGGACAAGGTAATGGACAATTTAGAAGGGCATCATCATAAAGCGGTCATCCAAGAAGGTAACATACATTTTCTTTTTCTTATTCAATGTGAATGACTGCTTTTAATGAATCAAACAATTTCTTTAGAAGAAATAAGATCCTAATATAATACTTGCCTGTTTAACTGCTGGGAAAATGTCTATTATAGATTAACCAATTCCCCCTTATACTAACTAAACACTCTATAGGTAACACTTTATAATTATAATCAGTTATAAGTCGTTTGTTTGGCTTTATGTTTGTCCTGCTGCATCACAGTTGTGATCAGGTATCAATTGATCACACCCTCTTGTGTATAATCAGTTAATATGTATTTACACAGTAATTGATCATTATTATAATGTGTTATCTATACAATTTGCATGATAATATAATTTTAAATTGTGCATATTTGGATATCTGCAGAAATTCAGCGTCGCTACAGAACAAAGCGAGACGCCGATCCAGAGAGACGAGCGGAGTATCTTCAGAAAGAGAGGGAGAAATGGTGGGGAGACCGAGAGACGGGGGAAAAAGAAAAAGTTGCTGACCTCAGTGAGCGTGAGATGATGTCAGCTGGTATGCTGACAGTCAGGTACTGTGCCTGATTGAAGAGCCTCAAGCACTGAACAAAAGGTCGGCGCAATGCACGGCAACATGGTGATACGCTGAAGATCAGATCTGGGCAGTGTAGGCAGGTTACCTCATATGTCAGAGAAAATACATACTTGTAAGTATAAATGTAGAATTCTGCCAACATGTTCTGTTATGTAAACATGTCTTCCCAAAGGTGGCACAACAGTGTTAGAATGATACTAAGACAGCAGGCCTAGAGAAAAGAAAAAAAAAACACTTTATTTGGCATTGTATATACATACAGTGAAGTTCCTCTCTGCATTGAACCCATCCTATACTGGGAGCAGTGGGCGACCGCCGTGTGGCCCCCGGGAACCAACTCCAGTTTTCTTTCCATTGCCTCGTTTGGGGGCACAGACAGGAGTATTAACCCTAACATGTAGAGACGGGGAGAACATGCAGACTCCACACAGAAAGGACCTGGGATGGCCTGGGGTTCGAACCCCAGGACCTTCTGTTGTGAGGCAACAGTGCTAACCACTGGGCCACCCCGAATATTACACACACACACACACACACACACACACACACACACACACACAGACTTCATTATCCTTATGAGGACCCCTCATTGACTACATTCATGTCCTAGCCCTTTAAGCCTGACCTTAACCATGCAAACTACATGCCTAACCCTAACCCTAATTCTAACCTTAACCCTAAAACCAAGTCCTAACCCTAAAATAGACCCTTTTACTTGTGAGGACCTCTAAAGGTAGGTGGTTTCTGGTTTTTCTATCCTAATGAGGACATTTGGCCCACATTAGGATAGCTAAACATGTACACACACACACACACACACACACGTTTCAACCGCTGCAGTACCAGTGTTTCCCTCTGACAGTAAGAGATTCACCAAGGCTCACAAAAACAATCCCTCAATCAAATGAACCTAAATGAAGTTAAAAATGACATGAAATGAAATCACATTAAGAAAGTGTGTGTGTCTCTCAGCTGGAGTGGTTGGGACAGGAGCACTGTTGTCCGTAGGGAGAGTCATCGGTGTATATTTGTTAATCAAGAACACTTTATTTGTCGTCTCACCTCATGTACTTTGCGCACATGAAGTGAAACGAAATGCCGTTTCCCCCAGCCCACAGCAGTGCCACATACAGACAAGAACACACATATTCAAACCAACACATACTATAGCCAAACCAAAAAAAAAAATTAAAGTGCCAATGTGTTTAATATTCTCTAAGTTCAAAAAGTGTTTAATGTTCTGTATTTTCAATAAATGTCAAATGTTACGTGAGTTAATAATGAAATTATTGTTGAATCTCACCGAGTTATTGTTGGTAGTTCCACCCTGTTAGGGCCCTTTCCACCCTGTTAGTCACATTTTCTTTAAAATAACATAACTAGTGTAACGTGCATGGATAAGAAGACACGTTGGCCGCTGGCTGGTGGGTCTGAACCTTTAGTCGAGCGGTTAGCGATGTCTCCTGCGGTGCGGGCGATACGGGTCTGCTTCCCGGCCGCGGCAGTTCCTGTGGTTGCGTTGTCCCCCGAATTCGCTACAATATATAAATTGTTTGCATGTTTCTATGTTAATGTGCAGAATTGAAAAGAATTAACAGCACACATATGGTTTTTATGCAAATTTCCATTATTGTTTACCATTTTGGGTAAATTGGGTGCAAAAATGTGACGGTTCAAATTAATGCACATATGTTCTACTCAGCAATTCTTGTCTCATTATTATTCAAAGGATAAAGCTGATAAGATGGAATAAGGGACGCATAAGGTGTAAGAAAAGCTAAGTATTGTTGAATATTTACATGATTAATATTTTGCAATACCTGTGTGTATAGCCCTTATAGGGTGGAACTATCTCACAGTCCGTGTCTGAACAATCCACCCGTAATTATTATTATTTAAGTGCAGGAGCTCTACCAATACAAGTTCCCGAAGGTTAAACATGCCATTTACCTGATATAATGTTAAAAACATGAAAAATGTATTCTTTTTTTCCCATAAGTTAGCGTACTGAAGTCACCAGTAGCCAGAAATGACTCACATATGCATTTCCCAATCAACACTCAAAACCAGTCAACTAATTAAAATGAACTAATACATGCATTAAGTTCAGGAGTCCTGCTACCCCCTGCCGCTAAGTGAGGGAGACTGAACAACATCATCTAGTATTCTTATTTACATCTTCCATCCATCCATTATCTGAACCGCTTATCCTGCTCTCAGGGTTGAGCCTATCCCAGCAGCCATTGGGCGGCAGGCAGGGAGACACCCTGGACAGGCCGTCAGGCCATCACAGGGCCGACACACACACACACACACACACACACACACACACACACACACACACACACACACACACACACACACACACACACACACACCCATTCATACCTAGGGACAATTTAGTACGGCCAATTCACCTGACTTACATGTCTTTGGACTGTGGGAGGAAACCGGAGCCCCCGGAGGAAACCCACACAGACACGGGGAGAACATGCAAACTCCACACAGAGGACGACCCAGGATGACCCACCAAGGTTGGACCACCCCGGGGCTCGAGCCCAGGACCTTCTTGCTGTGAGGCGACCACGCTAACCACTACACCACCGTGCCGCCTCTTATTAACATCATTAGGCTGAAAAATAATCTCCACACTTGTGAATTATAAACAAATAAATACACCGGTGGCATAAAGGTGACCAGCTTTAAGCAGCACTCTGTGTGTGTGTATGTGTGTATGTGACAGGTTTTTCTATCTTAATGGGAACCAAATATCGCCATCAGCATACAAAAACCTCAAACCACTGACCTTGTGAGGACATTTTATGGGTACTCATGAGGACAAGGGTCTATTTCAGGGTTAGGACTTGGGTTTAGGGTTATGATGAAAATTAGGATTAGGTTAAGGTTAGGACAAGGGTTAAGGTAAGGCATGTAGTTATGATGGGTAAGGTTAGGGTTAAGGGCTGGAGAATGAATGTAGTCAATGAGGGGTCCCCACAAGTATAGGGTAATGTGTGTGCGTGTGTGCGTGGGCATACTGGATTAACAAATGTTTATATTTATAAGAAAAATAATTCATTGAATACAACATACACAAATTTTATTCAATAAAAGACTAGAAAAGTGGACTCTTAATAATGTTGGCAGCCTTGACAAAGTTTACCGATGTCCAAAGCTGGTGGATAGTAAGTGTTGGTCTAGAACTGCAGGCGCTCTCCGGCTTTGCAGGTCGATGATATTGAGACGAAACGTTCAACTAACGTCAAGGTTAACAAATGGTATGGTCCAATTTAGGGGTGTCTGAAATCATATTGTAAGCTTCTTCCAGGTGTGAATATGGGAAATATATTGTAATATTTACAATTACGGGTTAGAAGGATATGACCTCTCCGACCTGTTTTTTTATCACTTTTTTGAGGGGGGTGGGGGTCCAAGTCTTAATTAGGGGGTCCCCCCCATCCCCCTCATAATTCAAACCATGAAATTCCCTGATTGTATCTTCTTTGCTGTGCTGTGACAGAGTGACTCCTGCTTGTAAGCGGTGTTGCAGGAAGTAACACGGTAGCAAACATCCATAACTGACAGTAACCACTTACAGATGTTAACTGATTGAATTCACTGTGGTAGACTGCTGTAGTATCATGTTAGCTCTGTCTGATCTATGGAGAGCTTTTTTTTGCACTGAACAAGGATTGTGGATTTGTCCCACCTTAATTGCGTTGAACTGTAGATGATGTGTGTTCGGTCTGCATAAAACAGACGAAAGACCGTGAAAACGAAACATATGTATACTGCATGAGCAGTGGGTTATAAAAAAGAGATAGACTTTAAAAAAAAAATCCTATCTGTTCCTTTAAAGTGAAACTGAGTGCTGGAGCTGATTGGACAGGATTTGATCATCGGCCAGCCTCGGCGTGAAGGTCTTCACCACAACAGCATCTCCGGTTGCATGCAAAATACCTATACAGTGGTTCCAGGCCGGGGTATTAAGTTATCGAGGCTGAATATATGCTGTCAAAGGGGAAAAAGGGGAAGGCCAACCCCCCAGCTTGTACAGGCCAATTCAATTACTTCAGGCCATGGTCTAATGGAGAATGGACTGACTAACCAGGCAAAGGGTTACTTTAGGATGCCTGTGCTGAGCACTGCCTCTTGTCTACATGATCTAATTTACTAGGACACACAGCTATTGA
Organism: Lampris incognitus; assembly: GCF_029633865.1. Classification (NCBI taxonomy): domain Eukaryota; kingdom Metazoa; phylum Chordata; class Actinopteri; order Lampriformes; family Lampridae; genus Lampris; species Lampris incognitus. The sequence goes on along the minus strand of NC_079213.1, from coordinate 18,582,307 downwards.
TTGGCTTCTGCATGCCAGAGGAGTAAAACCTCAGATCAACATTTGCAGTTTGCCATCTGGCAGATGCTGAGAAAGAGGCCACAGGCAAACTCACTGATACACATTTGCATACACTTGTGTGTGCACATACATAGACACAAACCGCACACCCTTTGCTAACGCAGGCACACACGTGCGATTACACACACACACAAACACACACCTGCATGCACATAGCTGAAGGTAATTTTCTTATCGCAATAAGCCATGTAGGTTGTAGACCGGCTATTGGCTGGGGCTTCAACTACATGGGTCAATAGGCACAATCAATTGCTTCACCTGTAAGAAAAGAGGGGAGAAAGAGAGACGCTTGTGCATTTCTATAAGCTGGGCCCCTTTATGTGTAGCTAAAAAGGCAGAGGTCAAAGGGCGAGCACTGGCACCAAAACCCTAACAGCGCGATACATTTGCTTTAACAATGTTTTGCTTTCTCCCGCTCTCTCTCCCTCCCTTCGCTCAATCCCGCTCCACCTCTTCCCTCCCTCTCTCCCCTCCGCTTGCCCATTTCAAGCTCAAAGCTGTGGACACAAGAGTCTTATCTTGTGCTGCCTTGCTGTCAGCAAGAGCGGGTCTATTTTGAGCTTTATCTGGAGCAGGGTCCAGGGCCGGAGCTGTGGGTCTGAAGCCGAGCCGGTGCTCCAGGAGATAAGGCAGACAGGGACACTGTAACCTGTGTGTCGGCAGTCAGGGTGGGAACGGATGGAAACCACTCGGCAATCAAACAGCTTCCTCTTTGCTCCGGATGGATGCGCTCAATGGATCGGATCAGGATCCCACAGTACTGAAACGCTTCCACAGCATGAGGCTCTTCTTTCTAAAGAGTAGTTTGCTCAAAAAAAGAAAAGCTCAGGGCGGCAAGGTTTACAGGATCCACAGATAAATGAAGGCCAATACCAGATGTGGTTTAACATCTATTGAGATCTGACACAAGGTATTACATTATGTTTTAGGGGGTTAAGATAAGCACTAACTAATGTTCTATATTTCAAGTGTTGCTTTAGGCTTGCCAATACAGTGTCTGAATTTGTGCGGCTGTATTTGATTCCTGGAATATTTAAGCACACTTCGATTCGATATATTGAATTTGCAATTTTGGAACTGGTAACAGTTCGATAATGGAGGCGGACGGACAACTTCATTTCTCATATATATATGCATATGTAATTATGTATATATGCAAGAAAACACTGAAGAGTTTATGAATAGTAGATTGAACAAATGAAGGCTGCATAACATGGCTCCACAAAGCAGCAGTGAGAGAGAGGGGGGGGGACTAAGGCCAAGTCAAAAAGAAATATCCACAGAGACACTCGGCAGCCTCGGCTTATAGCCTGCACAACACAATGCAGTGAGACTGCAGATCAGAATATGTCTTACTGTGGAGAGGGTGGGATGGTTGGTTGGGGTGGCAGGGAGAAAGAGAGAGGGGGAGAGAAACCAGACGAGACGAGTCAGAAATGCTCAAGCTCTTCCCCACTGATCGACACACTACCTCAGCTTGACAGTTTCATTTCCAGAGCCTTTGTGTTCCAATGTGCCAATGCGCATTATCAGCCATTGCTTTTGAATATCCGCTCTGCATTGCTAACGAGACAGAGAGGCCCGCCAGCAGCAAGAATGAAACGCCCTATCCTGAAAGGGTTTTGAAAATCACATATATTTGCTTCGGCACATTTCTCATTCCTTTATTGGCTGCACCTCTACCTTGTCTCAAAGATAACTCAATCTCTTGAGCACACAGCCTTGTACGCCACTCCATGTTTTGAAAGCCAGCGTTGAGTTTGCACATCATGAAGAAACATGACATCCCTCTTTGTCCATGCTGTCATTGCATTCTGCATATCTAACAGAAATTTGTATTTTTTTCAGTGAATTAGAACTGTGATTTGGTCTAGATGAGTCCATGAAGGCACAATAGTTTTGCATTTGCTTGGCAGGTTCAGATAAAGACAGATGGGCATAAAATATGAACTGGACAGAGAGCATTCAGTCAGGGTGTTCAGAGGTGCCACTATGTCTATCTATCTATCTATCTATCTATCTATCTATCTATCTATCTATCTATCTATCTATCTATCTATCTATCTATCTATCTATCTATCTATCTATCTATCTATCTATCTATCTATCTATCTATCTATCTATCTATCTATCTATCTATCTATCTATCTATCTATCTATCTATCTATCTATCTATCTACATATATTTAACAGTATATAGACTGTGTATTTGCATGTGTGTATATATTCTCTCTCCCTCCCTCCCTCCCTCCCTCCCTCCCCCCCCCCCCCCCTCTCTCTCTCTCTCTCTCTCTCTCTCTCTCTCTCTCTCTCTCTCTCTCTCTCTCTCTCTCTCTCTCTCTCTCTCTCTTTATATATATATATATATATATATATATATATAAAGCAGAGTGTATGTTTGTATATTCGCTTAAAACTCCAGAAATACTCACTGTAGAACAAAAAGAAAGGTATCTTTGGAATCAGCACTTTCCAAGGATTGCACAGTTCGAAAAAATATTTCAAAAACCAAGTAAACATTTTGATTAATTTGCGAAAGAGGCATTCCAACGATGCTTTCTGAAGACTTCCGGCAAATCGTTCCAGTGGTCAAGGAAGGCACTACACCTAACATTGTCAATGCTAGTCTGAAGGCGTGCACAACGTGGTTTACCCTGAGGCGGTTGTGCATTGAGTGATTAATACACACACTGGCAAAGAAGCTTGATGAATGGATTGAAAATTATGACATTTGATAATTTTCGTTAATAAGATTCATTTGTTCGACATTTGTTTATCACATGTATCATATAAATTATCCTATATTTCATCATCGATTATATTGTAAAGATCAGATAGTGTTGGTTGTTTTGGTGAGAAAATTTTCCCCGGGCAACGCCGGGTACCTCTGCTAGTTTTATCCCTCTCTCCCGCATGTTTTGACTTGATGTGGATGGCTTGGCTCTTATTCATTGGGTGGCGGTACGGCGGGCGGGGGCAGTCCCGTGAGATTTGCCGCTTGTGTGCACGAATCGAGGACACGCCCGCCCACCTCCGAGATAGTAAACGTTTGAGGCGGCAGCGAGGGATTTTTAAAAAAAATGGAATTGACCAGTCAACATACAGCATCTTGTTTATCCAATGAGATGTCAGTTAACGTCGAGGTGAAAAGCTGGAGGAAATATTAATTTTGGCGGTGGTGGACTACCCGGAGCTGTACAATCCACATATTAAAATGTATAAAATGTGACTGCTGGGATAGGGGATAGGCCCCAGCATCCTCGTGACCCCGATTGGGATAATGGATGGATGGAACGCAGTCTATGCTCGCGTGCGTCGCGCAAGCCAATGGAGAAACTGTAGGTTATTGTAAGTAGCTAGCTATCTAGCAAGCAAGTCAAGCAAGTTACATTTTTTATAGTTAGCTATTTTAATACACTTTACTTTCTAACCTCCAGAGTTTCTGATTTAGATTATGTCAACTGTCTATGGATGAACGCTAATGTTAGCTAGTTTCTAACTTTTGCCTTAAGGTACAGTTTAGCTAACTAACGTTAACTAATTAAAGCTCATTTTTGCCGTACCAAACATTAGCTAACTAACGTTAGCTAGCTGATAGCGCGGCCTTTCATTTCCAATGTTGGCTAAATAGCTAGCTAGCTGAGCCTATGGTTTGACATTTCATTACCAATATAAAATGTCATATATTATCTTAATTTAGCTAAAAGTGGTGCTCAGTCATCATGAGCAGTGAGACAATGGAGGATTAGTTAGTTTAGGATTAGTTTATACTAAATGTTTGTTCTTTTTTTTTTAATCATTTACCTTGTCTCATGTTGTTGGTCTGAGAGTCACCAAATGAAATTACGTTGGGTGTATACAATGACAACAAAATATCTTATCAAATCTTATCTTAGTTTTTGTAGAGATATGTTTTAACATCAATATAGAGTTTATTTCATTTTAGGTCTTTTGTGTGGCTGTTGTGGTTTAGGTACTCTTGCCTCTTTGATATTAGCTTTTATAATGGACACCTCCTTTGTTTTCACTCAGGAATGCAGGAGTTGGGTGATTGAACAATATTTAAGTCCATGTGTGCTGAAGGTTGAGGGATTGTATTACTTCAAATGTACGGTATTTTATTGAACTCAGATTAGATTTAATTAACAGAGTCAACATGAGCGAGAGGAGATATTTGGCACTTTGTGGTGTTAAAAAGATAATGCAGCCTGTATTTTCTGTGGTTGTTATGCAGGCTTAATACTGAGCAAGATAATGTGGATGATGTTTAGGTCAGGAGGAGGTCAGAATGACCGACAGCAGACAGGAGGAGGTCAAGAGGACAGCGAGCAGGCATGACCTAGTAGCAAAGAGGTGAGTTACAAAGGAGACTGCACATAAAATGTATGCCATCATTCCAGATATTTAGGCAAATGGTACTTTCAGAAACTGATGGGATCCACGGCAATCATAACCTACTGTTCTGAACTAATGCAAGGACTTTTAATAAAGTGTTGGCTACTGATAGTAAAGATTGATGATGATGTTGAATGAGATGATGTGGAATGTGGATTTTTTTTCCATTAGAGTTTTCACAGTAAGAAAACAGTTGGCAAATTTAGATTATTGGGTGGTCTATGCTTTCAATGTTAGTCAGGCACAGACCTAGATGCTGTATGGTAGTAACACATCTGCCTACCTCTTTGGCATGTTGATAGTATCTTTGGTTCTGGTACAGTGTTGTGTGTGTGCCTGTGTTTGAGCGGAAATTATGATCTGCTGTTGTGTGTGTGTGTGTGTGTGTGGATCTGACTTGCTGGCAGTTTTGCGCTAGAATGCTTTGTTAGTAACTCCTGACTACAACATTTGTTGTGTGGTACATACCCATGAGCTTGCGTAATGGATATGATTTATCATCATCTACAGACTGCATACATTACGTTAAACAAGCAAGATACTGTAAGGATTTTAAGATTTAGGTTCACTGAAGCACCTGTGCTATACTGGGTTCCCTTTACACCCTGGTGAAAAAGTTGCCCCCCCCCCCAGTTGTCATTGTATAATTCACACACTGCATGGGTGACTGCTCTAGCTGGTGCTTTGACCCTCTGGTGTTGTTTCCAGTGCCCTTCTGAGTTTCGGTCATGTACTGACTCATGTTCCTATTCAATTTAGCTGCTACAATCCCTGAGAGGAGCTTCCATGTTGAGAATAGGCAGATTATTGGTCAGTACTTTGAATGTGTTGTACCAATGTGGGGATCCTTCATGATCAGTATTGTCCCTTGTGTTAGCCAGTTTGAGTGAGACCCTGATGTAAGCAGCTGATTCATTTGTGCTGCCAGGTATTCATGGAGTGCTGCTAGCTTCTTCAGCTGGTAGGCGTGGATCATGTCCGGTCCCGGTAGTGCCCAGGTCTTCATGCTTGAGACTCGCTGTTGCATGTCTGCTGTTGTGACGATGACGAGGTCTTGTTCTGGGGGGTTGCTGTGGTCTGCTCTTAGGTCCACCAACCACTGGGCATTGGTGTTGCGAGATGCCTCCCTCTTCTATATATCCTTCCAGTATTGATCAGTCTCAGCTGTGGGTGGGTCTGCTTTTGTGCTGTTCCCCTACAGCTGGGAATACACTCTGAGTGGTTCTTTGAAGAACAGGCCATTTATTCTCTTGGTCTCTGCCGCTCTGGTGTATCTTTTCAGCCTATAGCAGCCAGAGCTGTGAGTCTTTGTTTTGTAGTCTCCAGGGCCTCACTGATAGACAACTTGCTATGCTTCTTTTTCAGCCTTGTCTTTCAGCACTCCCTTCTGCACCTCTGATATCTGGCTAATGTCTCTCTGGATTGCCTTGATCTTGGCCTCCAGCCTTCTCCTCCATGGAGGGCACTCTGCAGCTTATGCTCTTAATCTTTACCCAATCATCTCCAGGATTACTGCTGCAGTGGCATATACAAGTTCATTGGTTTCTGTGATGTTGGTAGTGGGGATAGTGTGCAGAGCTGTGTTAACATCTGCTAGCATCTCTTCTGATGGGACTTTGTCAGTGAGCCATGGGAGTCGGGTGCGGTCGACTTTGTTTAGTCTGGCTATGATTCTCATCTTCAGCTCTATGGATTCAGCTGTCATAGGGTTATGTTAGTTGCTTCTTTAACCCTGTGCTCCTGCCTAAGGGGCAGGCCTTCATCTCCACTCTGTTCTCCATGCTGTTGAGTCACATAATCATTCTGTTGGAGCCTCTCATTCTCCAGCTATTTATAGTAGCTTCCTTCCATTGATGTTTAAGCATTGAGCTACCAGTTGCTTCTTGGTCAGTGTGGATATTGGTCCCCTACCCATCCATAGTTCCCACATACATTGCATGTAACCCCTCTCTTTGGTTCTGCTGTTGTAGTAGCACTCTATTGATTCCATGTTCTCAGTCCATGTCCATTAATTTCTTGTTCCAGTTGCCCACATGTTATCAGGTTGCCCTGGTTCCCCAGTACCTGACACAGACCTTGTTATTCCTGGCAACATCTGAGCCAGTATGGCTGTAGTTATATTTCTTTCACTCAGGTTCCGAGGTAAGCTTGTGTGTAGCATTAGGAGTCTAAGCTTGAAGACTCTTGCAGCAGGCTTGCACTGACCAGGATTCGAATCCCAGTCTCCTACGCCAAAGACGGTATCACAACCACTAGTGTGTGTGTGTGTGTGTGTGTGTGTGTGTGTGTGTGTGTGTGTGTGTGTGTGTGTGTGTGTGTGTGTATATATATATATATTTTTATATATATATGTAGGTATGTATATAGTGTTTTTCTTCCGAAACCGCCAACAGTGTTGATAGAAGTGCTCAACTAATGAGGAGCGGAATATCAATACAGATGCAGGATAAAAAGTTTTAATACATAACACAAGATGAGTGCGCGACGCATGAAACAGGCTTGTACTGCTATGTATTAAAACTTTTTTCCTGCATCTGTATATAACTTTGTTAAAAGAAACACTCGACGGTAGGGAAAGTGCTCAACAAATAAGGAGCAAAATAATCCAGTGAGTCAATTCTTTATGAGACAGTACAAGCCTGTTTCATGCCATAATCAATCATCAGCTGTCAATAAGAAATCAGAAACAATTTATGTCATCTCAGTCATGTGCTTTCATACACAAAAGAGACGAAATTTCGTTTCTCCCAGCCCACAGCAGTGCAATAGAAAAGATAAAAAACATATCCAAAAGAAAACGACACCACCAAAAACATACAAAAATGGAGAGAACGAAGCAAAAAAAAAAAAACAGTTAACACAGTGCATTCAGTAAATTTGCAACACAGTCCAAAAATGTCACTGTCCAGAGAACAAATGCCAGCCAGGATGAATGTCAGAACCGGCGGTCTGCATGGGCTAGCAGCTAGCCCAGCCTGCCCCACTTCCATGTCCAGTCAGACCGCCGTTGGTGCTTCCTCCTCGGGCGCAGCTCCAGGCGGGGGCCGTGGTCCCTGGGCCCACTGGATGCAACAGACCAAGCTCCCTCAGCCAGATACCTCCGACACACCTCCCCCGTATTCCACACAATGACACAAACGCAGATGCAGACAAAAACACTGCACAGTTGATGCCAGGCGAAGCCGCCGCCAGACCGCCCTTGGTGTTATTGGAACCGCCGGTCTGCATGGGCTAGCAGCTAGCTTAGCCTGCCCTGCATCTAATACATATGATTATTGACAGCTGATGATTGCTTATGGCATGAAACAGGCTTGTATTGGCCCATAAAGAATTTACTTGACTCACTGGATTATTTTGCTCCTTATTTATTGAGCACTTTCCCTACCGTTGAAATTTTTTTTTAACAGTTATATATTTATTTATTTATTTATTGTCCAATGGGGGGGGGGTTGGCATTTGTCTATTGTCACCCCCCCATTGAACCGTTAGCGATCACGTGTTTTTGAATTTTTGCATGTTGCACCTCTCCCTTCCCCATTAGACATTGTGCACGTGATGTGCATGACGAGGCAGTAAATGGTATGTTCTTTCCTCGAGTAGCTTTGACAGATGATGATTGCTTATGGCATGAAACAGGCTTGTACTGTCTCATAAAGAATTTACTTGACTCAATGAATTATTTTGCTCCGTATTTGTTGAGCACTTTCCCTCCCATTGAGTGTTTCTTTTAACAAAGTTATGTGTGTATATATATATATATATGTATATATATATATATATAAATGTAAAAAACACAAATATATATATAGACAATAGACAAATACGCAACCTACCCCCCCCAACTGGATGGTTAGTGATCACATGTTTTTGAATTTTTGAATGTAGGCACCTCTCCCTTCCCCACTGGTCGGTGTGCATGTGTCGTGCATGACGAGGCAGTTAGTGTTGTATGTTCTTTCCCGTCTAACTTTATTGACAGCTGATGATTGCTTATGGCATGAAACAGGCTTGTACTGTCTCCTGAAGAATTTACTTGAATCACTGGATTTATATATACACACACACACACACACACACACACACATTTTTATATATATATATATATATATATATATATGAGAGAGAGCGAGAGCGAGAGCGAGAAAGAGATGGCCTATGTATATATTTACCCCACTATCCACTCTCAAAAAGTCTCTTACTTATACACTTTCACCAAGTCCAGAGCTGTCAAGAGGTGAAACCCTATTGCATAGTTCACTGAATTACAACTACTGCTCAACTATGCACTGGTTCTTATCTGTCACATCAAATAAAAAGACAGACAATAGAAAGATTTTATGGGTGATAGAGTGAGAGATGATCCAAACCTTCAGTACTTCCCTGGGCATCAGGCTGGCAATGAAACCTTGACAAGAGCTGGTGAACAGGACACGATAGAGAGAGTGTCAGTTAAAAGAAGAGGATTGAGACCTGCTTCAACACATCATTTCTAACATTTAACTCCGTTGCTTGGCTGATGCACGTTAATATTGCCTCCAAGGAAATGTATAATGTAATGTGCCAGAGCATGCAAGTGAATCAATAGCATGTCAATATAAGCCAGCCACACAGCCACGATTTGTGGTTCTTAGGTTGAGCATGGTTTCACCCCCCACAAATCTAAATGTGCACATAATCAAAATTACATAGAAATCCCTGTGCCAAAATCTAATTTCTACATGCAAATTCAAAATCAATCGACATTGTATGAGGTGGAATAAAAGAGAAAACAAATAGTCCTCTACTGTTCTCCTCTGGCCCTGGCCACCCATAGAATAATGTGTTATATAACACCATAATAGTAACCAGCATTCTTTCACTCCAGACTAAAGCTTTGCAGATCAAGTTTGCATGTATGTTTCCATGTATAAAAAAAACCCAAACCTATCTTGTGCTTTCACTAACATATGGGGAGTGCTGTGTTAAAATATGAAAAAGTCAAAATAGTGCTAGTGTTTTCTGTCCTCTCCAGAACAATGTATTCATTTTAGTACACGCTTTGTACTTCGACCACAATACTAATGCCTGAACGAACCAATTAAATAAAATACATAATGGTACTGAAAAGCAGCAAGTAACTGCAATGAAACAGCACTATTTTGGTATCAACATGTTACTCCTTCAACATCATCGACCTCGGGTGGGTTCATGTTTAATTGGGTTCTTTCGGCAAAGCCATGGCCTATACCAATGAACTCTGTCATCTCGGAGCTTCCTAATTCGGTTGCATCCTTCTGTTATCCACTGTAGCGGTTAGTCCGTGTGAACGCTTTGAACCTCGTTTTTTTTATGTCATTGCAGCTCTGCTTTTTTTTCTCTTTACATTCAATAAAATGCATTTATTACTGTTGCACATTCCCAGCAGAGCTGAGTGCTTAGAAGTTGAAAAAATATTTCAAATTTTAGCAAAAGAACACCGCGCTTCAAACGTGCTTTCAATAGTTGCTTAGCAACAACAGGAGTCAAGACCAGTGTTTCCCCCAGCATCTGTTCAGAGCCACTTGCTGAAATAGAGGTGTACCCGGTGGACACAGAGCCTTAGAGTTTGATCTCTTGCTCAAGGGGACGCCGTTAATTGTCAACATAGAGCTGGAACTGGCCTACACGTTCACTTCTTCTACAGCCTATAATCATCCCAGCCAGCCCGGAGAGTCGAACCATCAAATTCCTTTGTCTCATCAAACCCTCTGGCTACCTCTTTCACAGTTTGAACCACATTTTCTTATACAAGAACCGGTAGAGTATAACAGTAGAAAATGTATTCCTGTGGAAGAATCGGCTGTCTCTGACTGTCTTCCTGATCCCCAGACGCATTATGTTTGTGCTGCACAAAAAAACCCCAACAAAAAACAGCCAAGCTTTATCTGCAGGAAGTGTGTGTATTATTATGCATGTGTCACCTCCATTGTCAGGGAACAATCAGATCAGGGTTTTGTATAAACAGGTAATCATATCAGTGACACACCACAGCCCTCAGCTGTCGAGCGAGCTGATTATATTAACACTGCAGTCCATCTAATAGTTTACATACTGGTCTGCCGGCTAATCTCATACATTCGCCACACGGTGGTCGGTAGGACATATTATCATGTACCGAGGTTGCTATGGCAAGTGGACCATTAGAATGGAAAAGAAACAGACAATTAAAATTTTGTGAATTAAAGAATATAGGATAGAAAGTGACGACACAACATGCGACACGTGACACAGTCTAAGATATACACTGGGAAGCAACCCGCAGCCCATGAAAACAACATGAGAGCGTAACGATGGCCTTTTACTTATCCAGTG